>NC_081573.1:29891659-29905896 GCF_022355385.1 Mustela nigripes
ATCCCAGGGCCCTGGGATCGAGCCCCCACATCGGGCTCTCTGCTCAGCAGGGAGCCTGCTTCCCTTCCTCTCTCTCTGCCTGCCTCTCTGCCTACTTGTGATCTCTGTCTGCCAAATAAATAAATAAAATCTTTAAAAAAAAAAAAAACTTGCTTTCTAATCAAAAGCAAAAATAAAACCATAGTCACTCCATGGCAGAACTGGACAGGATCTTGAAAACCATCCAGCCCCTCCCTTGCTTTATAGATGAAGAAGCTGAGATCCTTCACTTCCTCAAGTCCCTAATCCTGCACCCCAGTACCCCCATTGAAAGACCAATGTCTGAACTCCTACCAGACTATAAACTCCAGAAGAACGGGGACCATGTCTCTCTCGTTTGCCGTGATGGATGCATGGAAGGATTCCAAGATTACAAAGCACATTAATGTCAGAGCTGAAGTTAGAATCCAAACTTTCTCATTTTCAGCCCTGTTGTTCCCAATATTTTCTAGTCAAGCCTCATTATGTTCAGGAACAGTGTTGTGCAGATTGGTCATCTACCACGTCAACACACTTGACTTCAAAGCGCTGTTGGCTACTTCCAGAAATGAAGTCTACCCTCGAAGGATAAAGACTTTCCACTCGTTAGATTTTCAAAAGAAACATACATTTATTCATTCATTCAAAAGATATTTTCTGAGCACCTAATATGTGCCAGGGACTGTAACAGGCACTTGCCACATTTTATTAAGGAATTGAGATTATAGGGGTGCCTGGGTGGCTCAGTGGGTTAAAGCCTCTGCCTTCGACTCAGGTCATGATCCCAGAGTCCTGGGATTGAGCCCCGCATCAGGCTCTCTACTCAAAGGGAGCCTGCTTCCTCGTCTCTTTATGCCTGCCTCTCTGCTGATTTGTGCTGTCTGTCTGTCAAATAAATAAATAAAATCTTTTTAAAAAAATAGGAACGGGCGCCTGGGTGGCTCAGTGGGTTGAGCCGCTGCCTTCGGCTCAGGTCATGATCTCAGGGTCCTGGGATCGAGTCCCACGTCGGGCTCTCTGCTCATCAGGGAGCCTGCTTCCCTCTCTCTCTCTCTGCCTGCCTCTCCTACTACTTGTGATTTCTCTCTGTCAAATAAACAAATAAATAAATCTTTAAAAAAAAAATAAAAAAATAGGAATTGAGATCATATACGATGTTATTTTCATTTCTTTATATGAAATTATTATTATATTATAATATAATATCTACATTTATAAATTCAAAAAGTATCTTCAAAAAAATCCCACAATAAATAACATTCTGTATGTTCTGCAATTTTTTTTTGACTTGCATAACACTAGCAATATCTTGGGCATGACATGCCAAGTAATTACTAGAGGACAAAGTTCATGTTGATTCTAGTGTGGAAAATGGGTCTCGTGATCTGAGATGTGTCTGTCATATTCCAGCAACAAAACCTATTTCCTGCACTTGGGACCAGTCTTTCCTAATCCCATAGAAAGTGCCTCTGTCAGAAGGTGCCCAACCAAAGCCAGATACAGGAGTGTCTGCCGGGACTCAGCGTAAGCATCGCCAAGGACAGCAACTGTTGTTGCTACTGACTGCACACAATGCACAGAGTTGTTCTTTTTTTTTTTTTAAGATTTTATTTATTTGACAGACAGAGATCACAAGTAGGCAGAGAGGCAGGCAGAGAGAGAGAGGGGGAAGCAGGCTCCCTGCTGGGCAGAGAGCCCGATGCGGGACTTGATCCCAGGACACTGGGATCATGATCTGAGCCGAAGGCAGGGGCTTTAACCCACTGAGCCACCCAGGCACCCCTGTACAGTCATTCTTACTTAAAGATCCTAACAGAAAGGATGAGCATTTTTTCCCCAAGGGCTTGAGAACTAAAAAAAATAAATGAATGGACAAAGGGAGGAAGGGAGAGAGGGAGGAAGGAAGGAAAGGAAGGATGGATGGATGAACACGTGAGTTTTGAGAAAATCAAAGGTAGTTGAAGAATGCCAGAGAGGTCTTCTGACCATTGAAACTCCCCTAAGCACCTAAAACTAATCTCTCCCTGCAATTCTCCTCCTTCCCGCTGGCTAGTCCACTTGTATAGCCAGCCCCATTGCTTTAAATAAGGGATTGGCAAACTACAGCCCACCAGCCAAAGCCCGCATTCTGCTTTGTGAATAAAGTTTTATTGGAACACAGCCATGCCATTGCTTTATGGTCTATGTCTGGTTTCACATTATAATGGCAGGGTTGAATGCTTGCAATAGGGACCCTGCAGAGATGGAAAACATGTACTATCTGGCCCTTTGCAGAAAGTTTGCTAAACCCCACTTTAGACTATTCTCTTTTAAAATATTATTGGTATAGTAACACTTTATCAGTCAGTTAGTTATACTGTAGTGTAACCCAAGGGTGCTTTGCTGTTTTGGTAGAGGAAAGGGAGAGAGAAGTTGTGGATGCTACTAGATGTGTAGGAGAGAATGTCTGAAGGCAGAAAATGAGCACAGAAAGGAAAAAAAAAAAAATGGGAGCACGGTAAAGAGATTCTATCTAATTTGCAGTCCTGCTTGCCCTGAGATTAAAATGGAGATGAGGCTAAGAACTAAGAACTGTCAGGGTCTGAACAGTGAGAATGTCAGACTTCAGAATCCAACCCAAATGGTCCTCTTTTTCAATTAAAAGAAAACTCAATATTCTGATTTTTCTTTCACATAACCGGTCTGTCTGCTTTCAGACAAGTCACTTTGCTTCCATTTCTCTGTGGTCCCGAGCGTTAGGGAAATTGTTTTAGATTCCACCCGTCCCAAGTTACGCAGTTCTGATTTTTTTTTTTTTCCCTCAACTGACCTCATTTAGCAGGGTGGAAGGCAGCTTTTCCTAGTCTATTAAGACTTCAATAAAATCATCCATTTCTAGTTAACTGGAATAGTATTCACATTTAGACCTGCATATTAATTGGCTGATAACGAGATGATAAAGCTGCTTTTCTCTGCAGGTGTACCAATCAATTTCAATGAAACTGAAAAAATGAGTTCTTTTCTTGTTGCATCTGAAATTAAAAAGTGATTTATATTTTCTAATAAAGTGCTTTTCATTGATCTCCTTCTGAAAATGTATGGTTTCATTTGCACCCTTTTAAATTATAATAGTTTCCGTTTGTAAAAGAATGATTTTCCAATATCATTCCTGACTTTCAATTGATGATTAACTTTAATATAGATTTGAAGGAGAATGTTGGGGGGGGTAGGTTATTAAGAACCTCTATCCCCTCCCCCCCAAAATAACCCTGCTATTTTTAATGACCTTAATATCCTCAGACTACAGAATTCTCTTCCTAAATAGAGTGCTGTCAGTGGAAGTTATGTTTTTCCCCCCAAGAAATTCGTTTTTCTATTTCACAAGTTTCTTTTTGTCATAGAGCTTTATGCCTGTGCCAACTGTTTTCCATTTCTGTTATGTCAGCCTGGCTTCAGGGCGAATGTGGAAAGAGGGGTTTTTTGGTGCTGGTAGTGGTGGTTGTTAATTTCTTCCCCCGTCACTGACAGCAAATTCTGACTTGAAGATGCTCATAGAATCCTGTTGTTATCAGCGGATTTCTGGCAGATGTGAAGACTGGCAGAGCAATTATATTTCACTTTAATTTAGTATTATGGTCTTCTGAGCCATAATAATTAAGCAGCCATGAGAGGAAGCTATATTCTGAACATGTGATGGAAAATTGCAGAGTCCAGGGCTGGAGAAAGCAAGATCATCTCACTTCTCCATTAACCAGAGGCACCTGAATTCATATTCAGGCTGGAGATTCTTTGCTAACAGGTGTGGAGTGAAGAGACCATGAGGGTATAAGAGTTAATTTAGGGGTGCCTGGGTGGCTCAGTGGGTTGAGCCGCTGCCTTCGGCTCAGGTCATGATCTCAGGGTCCTGGGATCGAGTCCCGCATCGGGCTCTCTGCTCAGCGGGGAGTCTGCTTCTTCTTCTCTGCCTCTCTGCCTACTTGTGATCTCTCTCTGTCAAATAAATAAATAAATAATTAAAAAAAAAAAAAGAATAGTACCAGGGGTTTTGTCTGTTTATCCACATGGGAGATAAATGTTGGCTGATGAATGAATTAAAGGATGGATGGGTGATGGATAGACAGATGAATTTATGGAAAGAAGATTATCTTTGCAGCTCCCATGCACAAATCACCTTTGTGATATAATTTGAGTGCCCCCTACCCTAAAATACTTCCCTCTTTCCAAGTCTTACAGTACCTAAATAGACCCCATTAGTCCCAGATATTTGTGTTTAGGTCCAATATTACTCTCTTCTAAGTTCTTTTTTAAAATGTTCTCGGGGGCATCTGGCTGGCTCAGCCCAAAGAACTTGCAACTCTTAATCTTGGGGTCATGAGTTCGAACCCCATGTTGGGAGTAGAGACTTAAATATATAAAACTTTTTTTTTTAATGTTCCTTGGGGCACCTGGGTGGCTCAGTGGGTTAAAGCCTCTGCTTTCGGCTCAGGTCGTAATCCCAGGGTCCTGGGATCGGCCCCCGCATCGGGCTCTCTGCTCAGCAGGGAGCCTGCTTCCACCTCTCTCTCTGTCTTCCTGCCTCTCTGCCTACTTGTGTTCGCCGTCAAATAAATAAATAATCTTTTTAAAAAAATAAAAAAAAAAGTCTTGTCCCCTTGAAGGGACAAGACTTGGATGGCTGATGGTGCAGCATGGATGAGGTCATCACCTGCCTTCCCATGTACCAGGAACCTGGACTACCTAATAATAATGGGCATGAGAGCAAGACAGGGAACATGGCAAAAGATGAGGAAAAGTGGCACAGGGCTGAGCCATGCTGAAGAAATCTTCTCAGCTCTGCAGAGGACCCTGTTTCTAGTTCTGCTCCCAGGCACTATAGATAGATAGATAGATACATACATACATACATACATACAAACATACATACATACATACATATGATCCCAGATGCTTCCTTGGTCTCTAGACATCCTTTATCTTTCAAAGAATTGTCCATCAGTTTCTCAGATCCTTGACAGTCAAGACTCAGCCAGGACTGAGGACTGATGACTCCTGCTTCCAAGTTTTTTAAAAATAAGAAAAAAACATAAATAATTACATTAAAAAATGTAATTGTAATTACAAAATATGCATTATAGTGATATATAAATCATGTTATATATGCATATATGTTATATAACTATATAAAATAATATCATTAGACAGTATAGAATAATATAAATAAAAATAAATTATAAGTTATAAGAAGATTAAAAAAAAGAGAAGAAAGTTTTATTGAGCACCTTTTGCATGCCATGCACTTTCTGTGCATTATCTGACTCAGTCTTCAACATAGTGCCCCTCCTGTGTCCATCAAGGGAGATGAGCTATTTCCCCAGGGCTGCACAGCAAGTAAAGGATAACATCAGGATTTGAACCCAGAAGAAGCTCATGACTCTTCAATGTTCATGCTCCAAACTCCACTCTTCAGGCTACTATTAAAAATAAAACGGGCGCCTGGGTGGCTCAGTGGGTTAAGCCACTGCCTTCGGCTCGGGTCATGATCTCAGGGTCCTGGGATCGAGTCCGGCATCGGGCTCTCTGCTCAGCGGGGAGCCTGCTTCCTCCTCTCTCTCTCTCTGCCTGCCTCTCTGCCTACTTGTGATCTCTCTCTGTCAAATAAATAAATAAAATCTTAAAAAAAAAAAGTAGTACTCTTTAAAAAAAATTAATTAAAAAAATAAAACACTTTAGGGAAGTTCTAATAAGGCAAATAACTCAGATTTCATACACAAATGAATTCCAAGGTTGCAAGGCAAGGGGAGGAGGGGTGCCTGGGTGGCTCAGTCAATTGAGTGATGGACTCTTGATTTCAGCTCAGGTCATGATCTCAGGACTGTGGTATGGATCCCTGCATCAGGCTCCCTGCTCAGCAAGGAGTATGTTTCTCTCTCTCTCCCTGCTGCTCCCCCAAAATTCTCTCTCAATAAATAAATAAAATAAAATATTTTTAAAAGAAAAAAGGAGGGAGGAAGAACCTGTAAATTGAAAAGAGACTAAAGAGATCTATCAACCAAATGTAATGTGGGTTTTTCTTAGATTCTGACTCAAACCACTTATCTAAAGAGAAGGAAAAAAGTTGGGGGTGGGGGATGCCTAGGTGGCTCAGTCAGTGAAGCATCTGACTCTTGATTTCAGCTCAGGTCATGATCTCAGGATTGTGAGATGGAGTCAGACTCCACTCTGGGTGTGGAGCTTGCTTGGGATTCTCTGTCCTTCTCCCTCTGCCTCCTACCCCCTCTCCAAAAAAATAAAAGAAAGAAAAGAAAAGGAAGAAAGGAAGGTAAACAAAAAAGAAAGGACTCCCCGGGTATTGGATGGTGTGGCTATCGGATGATATAAAGGCATTATTGTTATATGTTCTGCTTGATAGTAATATCCTGCTTATTTTCTTAAACAAAAGAGTCATATTTCAGTAGTATTTGCAGTCAAAGTGACATGATATCTGATATCTGCTTCCGAGTCAGCCAGTGGGGAGGGAGAATATAGATAAAGAAGATCAGTCTGTGTTCATAATTGTTGAAGCAGGGTGCTAAGTACCAAGAGCTTACTTACTAGTCCTTCGATTTGTGTATGTTTGACAATTTCTATGATGGAAAGTCCATAAGAAAAAAATAATAATATGGGGGAAAAGTGAAAGGAAAAATGACACTTTTATAAAAATGGATTGATGTCCAACTCTATGACTACGCTAAAAAACCCTGAATGCAACACTCCAAAAGGGTGAAATTTACAGGATGTGAATTGGAGCTCAGAAAAGTTTTCTTTTTAATGATGTAAATAAAGAGCCTAATGTAAAGTACAGCCAATCACATCATTTTCCTCATTTTTCATCTAATGTCTCTTAGTACATGATTCTTAATAAGTAAAGTAAAGAGCACATATACTTGGAAAAAGAAAGAGAGAACAACTCTGCCCTAATCTGGACCATCTCGTTAATTCTAGACTCTTACTGAAATGCTTTCCACACATCTACCACGATGTCTTTGGGAACTTTAAATAAATTCCCAAACCAGAAAAAGAAACACACAGTTGCTAAAAGCACATACTCTTCTCATTCCTCTTTGAGAAGGGAGGAGCTGGTGGGAGACTTGCTGTGCCATCGCTAAGAGGCTGGGAAGAAAACTGAGCTAAGAGGGTGACATTGTTCAGTACATGTCCCCAGCAGCTAGAGGAACTGCTAATGTGCCCAGCCTGCTCAGGGAAGGAAATCAGTTTCTGTCTGGTCCAGCATCCCTTGGAGTTGCCACCTCCTGCCTGTGGATGGTAATAACTTCCTAACGGGTCTTACTTCACTGTGGCCAGTGTACTCACATCGTCCTCCATCACACCCTGCACTAATTAAAGCCCTATTAAAGGGTCTTTATTGTTCTCAAGATAAAAAACAACAGTGTAACTGTGGCCTAAAATGTCTAGCATAGTGTGGCCTCTCTTTCTCTGGTGTCATTCCGTACCCATGCCTGTCTGTTTCTGAGCTCCAAGAACACTGAAATTGTTCCCCAATAGACAAAAGTCCTTCCACCATAGGGCCTTTGCACATGCTGACCCCTCAGCATAGTTAATACCTAATGACCCTTGAGATATTGAGATCTCAACACCCACAAAGCTTTTCTCAAAACAAGCTTCTCTGATGCCCTGCAGTCCAACTCCCCTATTATTGGTCCCAATACATTTGTCACAGTTGGAATATCACATTTATTTATTTGACTACTTGCCTAGTGTCCCAACAAGGCTATAAGCCACAGGAAGAATGAAATTCTATCTCTTTTTGCTCACACCTGGATCCCCAGGGTCTTCACAAAGTCTGATATATGGTGAGCACAGCTATCTGTCAGCTAAATAAAGGAATTAATAGAGGAAGAGAGAAGAAGGGGATTGAACAATGAAATCTCCAAACACTGACCACTGTGATCACTGTTAAGAACTTACACAGGCTCCGTGAAAGTATGCCTTCTTGCAAATTTGAGAATTTTTTTCTAAAAATACCTAAAAAAAAAAAAAAATCCATGTCCAAAACAACCCACTTAAAAAGAACTCATCAGTGGCCTTCTCTCTGTGGCACAAATCCATTTCATGGAAAAAATTTTTAGTACTTTAATGATGCCTTTCTGCCCTATAGCATATGACAATACAGAGCAATTAGCTCTACAACTATAATATGAAAAGGTTGAAATGCATTGAAATTGGAATTGATTCTTGTTTAATCCGTGTTTTCATGGGTAAAAATTGGGCTTTCCTGAGCCAGCCCATTTAGAAAGGACATGTTGCTAGGGCTTTGGGATGTTGAAATTCCTCCTTTTCCAGAGGAGAAGGGCCAGAACTCACCTTTGTTCCAGTTTGACTTTCCCTAGAGTTATTGTTCTCTCTCCAGGTATGCCCTAAACTTGGACCTTGACTCACCTGGGTCATAAATGTCTGGTCTCAACTGTGCGTACCCCTTCCATCCTACCCATGACATTCATCCTGACTGGGGTCATTGCCCTCAGAGACTCTAGCTTTGTATGCTCCCCCGCAGGTGCCCCGACACAACTGGGTACTTTCCTACATCTTAGTTTCTGCCAGGAGCAGTCAGCGACAAGAGAGGAGCTGAGTGGGCAGTAGTCATGGCCTTATGCTTCAGTCATTCTGGATAATAAAGATACTATCTCTTGTGAAGTGCAGGTGTTGTACACTCAACACATGCAATGGAATCACCTATGGAGCATTTTGAACCCTCCACCTTGGTCCCAAACCAGACCTGGAGGGGGGTGACTAGAGGTCTGCATGCTTTTAAAGTAGCCCAGTAGGGGGCACCTGGGTGGCTCCTTCTCTTAGGCCTTTGACTCTTGGTTAACTTCAGGTCATCATCTCAGGGTCCTGGGATCAAGACCCACATCAGGCCCCCAGGCTCAGCGTGGACTCTGCTTGGGATTCTCTCTCTCCCTCCCCCAGCTCGCACTGTCTGTCTCTCTCTAAAATAAATAAACAAAAATGTCCACAATAGCCAAACTGTGGAAGGAGCTGAGAGGCCCTTCAACAGACAAATGCATAAAGAAGATGTGGTCCATATATCCAATGGAATATTACGCAGCCATCAGAAAGGATGGATACTGGGGCGCCTGGGTGGCTCAGTGGTTTGGGCTGCTGCCTTTGGCTCGGGTCATGATCTCAGGGTCCTGGGATCGAGCCCCGCATCGGGCTCCCTGCTCCGCAGGAAGCCTGCTTCCCTCTCTCTCTCTCTCTGCCTGCCTCTCTGCCTACTTGTGATCTCTGTCTTCCAAATAAATAAATAAAATCTTTAAAAAAAAAAAAAAAGAAAGAAAGGATGGATACTCACCATTTGTATCAGCATGGATGGGACTGGAAGAGATCATGCTGAGTAATTGTCTTTCTCTGCTTGAAATAAGTCAAGCAGAGGAAAGACAATTATCATATGGTTTCACTCATCTGTGGAACATAAGGAATAGCATGAAGGACCATAGGGGAAGGGAGGGAAAACTGAAGAGGAAGGAATCAGAGAAGGAGACAAACCATGAGGGACCCTGGACTCTGGGAAACAAACTGAGGGTTAGCGAAGGGAGGAGGGTGGGGGGATGGGGTAATGCCCAACACCCATCCTCAGCTGGGTGGATGGGTGTTGGGCATTAAGGAAGGCACAGGTTGTGATAAGCACCAGGTATTATATACAACTGATGAGTTAGAGAAGACTACATCAAAAACTAATGTTGTACTATATGCCAGCTAACCGAACATAACCAAAAAAAAAAAAAATCTTTAAAAAAACCTAAGTACCCCAGTGGTTCCACTAATGTTGAAGGTCACTGATTGAGGAGTCTACATCTTGCAAAGAACTCTCACCTTAATCCTAAAGGGTTAACTACAGAAAGTAATGTTCACCCTCATTGTACAGATATGAAAACTGAGGCTCAGAGAGGTTAAGTGACTTGTCCAAGGACACACAGCTTGCAAGTGGCCTAATCTAGACTCAAACAAAGGTTTTAGCTTCCAAGTCCTCTAGTCTAGAATGAGTGGAGGATGGTATATACTCAGTAACTAGCAAGAATGATGATTAAAGACTAAGTAGCCTGAGACTGCTTAGCTGTGTTATAGTAATAGCTTGGTGGTGCCTTTAACTCATTTTCAAGTATTTTGGAGAATAATCCAGTTCTTGTCAAGGTTCTAAAGAAAAATGCCACAAGGTGTTTCTTCCATAAAGTTGTGGTTAATATTGTATGGCCTCGTCGCCCAGTCCATACTGGTGATAGTAGCAGGCTGGACATAAGACCACTTATAACAGATGGATGGTGATAAGTCCTTGTTCACTACCTGATCGCTACTGATCAGCAGCTCAGAACAGATTTAGGCGTAGAGTATATAAGGGCGAAGGCCTGGGAAAAGGCAGCAGAAGGGAAGAGGCAGTTGTTGGAAGTCAAAATTTGAGGGGGAGCCATTGGAAAAGAAGCAGTCTGAAAACCCCCAAGTCCAACAACATCACAAGATAAAGGACTAGCAGTTGCCCATTTTTAAGGGGCGACAAGATGGTGAGGTCATTATGGCTGTCATTGCATCCAGAAACCATTCCGGTTCTCTGAGACCCTGCCGGTGTGACTGCTCAGATTTCTGTCTCCTTCACACATTTCTGAGTATTTTTAGATGACACATACATACTATCCCCCTTGTACTGAAAGTACCGACCAGCACAGTTAGGGAATGGCAATAGTAAGGCATGTTCCCCGAACACCTCACAAGAAGCTGCTCCAGTCCCTGGACTCCAGAAGGATGTCTGGATGGCATGGAGCTTCCCAGAATCCTTTGCATCTCCGAGAAACTGCTGGGCATCCGCCGTTTTCCTGGACCACGGCCTGCCGGCTCGGCTCTCCGTTCCTTTGCCTGTACTGCCCTCTAGTGCTCACTTCCTTACATCTATCTTGGGACAACAATTCTCAGCTGCTAAGTTTAAGAATCCAAAACCCAGAAAGAAACTTCTTATAAGTCTGTCTGTCCCTTTGTGAAAGTCGGCTGAACACAAGTGATATGTTCGCTTCTCCATGTGCATAATAGCCCTCCATGCAAAGTATTCTAAAAGTCTATCTGCACATCGATCTATGAAGTATTTATTGAGTGCTACCATAGGAGAGGCCCCCTTTTAGACAATAGAAAACACATGTAGGACATCCAAGTGGATGTGAGCCCATTCTGGTCTTCATGGAGACTTAGGGCTCCAATAGATCTCACAAGTGACTGGGAAATGACCGCTCTGACGGGGTTGCAAAGACAGCTTTGTGGAAACCTCCTGAGGAGGGGTGTCAGGGAAATGAAACAGGAGGGAACAGCCAGAGTTACAATGTCCAGAAGCCTGGAGGAGAAGCAGAGGCAAGACCTCAGAAGGAAGAGCAGCAAACGCCATTCTGGGTAAGTTGGATGTAAAGGGTAGGGCTGTAAGCCTGGTGGGAGAACAGGCAAGAGGGAAAATTGAGAGACAGTCTTTATACAGCCTTCAGTAAGAATTTTGACCATGATTAGCACCATCAAAGAGCCTAGGTATCTTGTTCATATTGTGTTGTTGGCATCAGATCGTGTGTGGGTCATCAGACGTGTGTTTTGAAAAGATCCCACTGCTGTGGGACGGGCTACAGCTGGGTTCAGCTTCATCAGAGACTAGTTCAAAGGCTGTTAATACAATCCAGGTGCGAAAGAATGGTAACTCGGTCCAGGTGATTTTGGCAGAAGTAGAATGAAGAAGATGGAGTCCAGAGGTATTTAGAGAGTAGCTGGGCTTGGCGGTGGATTTGCAGCGGGAGGAAGATGAAGGAGGAGATGCATCAAGGATGAACTCAGATCCTCGTTTGAGTAACATGATGGATTTGGATAAGCATCAGTGTGAGTTTTGAAATGGATCTTTTTAAATGTTCTTCAAAAGAGACAGTAACGATTGAAGTTCCTTTATAATTAATCTTAGTTCAAAGATGGTCGTTTTGTTTGGGGTGGGGGGGTGGAGGGGGTGGCAGGCTCCATGCCCAGCGTGGAGCCCAACCCTGGGCTTGAACTCAGGACCCTGAGATCAGGAGCCCAGTGCTTAATGAACTGAGCCACCCGGGTGCCCCAAACATTGTCATTTTTTTTAATGTCACTCAGCTAAAATGGGCCTCTGAAGCAGTGGGACTTAGGATTGCTTTCGGAGTTCTCTGTGTACTGCAGGTACTAATATGCAGGTGCATATTAGTTCAAGGCATCTGAAAAACCTAAAAACTGCATTCAAAGCAGACCAGGATATACCATCCCCAAATATCCCAGCTGGGCATAAGAATTATTTCCAGCTGGGGCGCCTGGGTGGCTCAGTGGATTAAAGCCTCTGCCTTTGGCTCAGGTCATGATCCCAGGGTCCTGGGATCAAGCCCCGAATCGGGATCTCTGCTCAGCAGGGAGCCTGCTTTCTCCTCTCTCTCTGCCTGCCTCTCTGCCTACTTGTGATTTCTGTCTGTCAAATAAATAAATAAAAATATTTAATTAAAAAAAAAAGAATTATTTCCAGCTGAAGGTATTTAAGCTCCTAGAATCCCTTATCTGCCTTGTTAAAAGATAAGCTGAGGCATATTAAAATGCTTAAGATTATTTGAGCGGAAATCAATTCAGATGGGGCAGCACCAAACCAAAAGTGGTTAGGAGCACTCCTCGGACAGGAGCCAAAGGAAAGACAGACAGAAAAGGTGAGAAGGGAGCACCTGGCTGGTCAGGTGTTAAGCATCCACTCTTGATTTCTGAGGAGCACCTGGCTCAGTCGGTTAAGCATCCACTCTTGATTTCCACTCAGGTCTTGATCTCAGGGTACTGAGTTCGAGCCCCTCTATAGCCGCACTGTAAAAAATAAAAATAAAAAAAAGTGGAACCTGTAAAGAAAGGTCATAATCTGATTGGCTGATTGGCTTCAAGCTCTGACAGTTCCCACTAAAGGAAACTTAGTGGTCCTCTTTCATAACTTTGAGGGGGTTGTGGGCTTAGACTTTGGTGTGTTTCTATCAGCCACCTGCACATTACAGCCCTCTCAGTCCAAAGACCTCCTTGTTTAATTGATTTAATAGCTTAGAAGCCAAACCTCCCCCAAAACCTAAATGTCATAAATCCCCCTCCCCAGAGGCAAATCTAATCCCTTTTCCCCGCCACATCCAAACCCACTGTCAGAGAACTGTCCCAGCTCTCATTCATTCTCCTAAAAGCTCACTGATGTCTCAAAAGTCATCTATGTCTCATCAGTGCTCTTTCTTCTTCCAGCCCCCTAAGGAGTCACCCATTCTCCCAAAAGTGCTTCTCTGCCCCTCCCTATTCCCTATTATATAAGCCTCAACTTCTCATAGTGTCCTTGAGTCCTATCTTTCTGTGAAGTCTCCCATACCCACGTGAATGAAAACCTGGGGTTTTGTTTACGATTTTATTTTTTCGGGGCGCCTGGGTGGCACCGTGTGTTAAGCCTCTGCCTTCGGCTCGGGTCATGATCTCGGGGTCCTGGGATGGAGCCCCACATCGGGCTCTCTGCTCAGCAGGGAGGCTGCTTCTCCCTCTCTCTCTCTGCCTGCCTCTCTGCCTACTTGTGATGTCTCTCTCTGTCAAATAAATAAATACAATCTTTAAAAAAAAAATTTTATTTTTTCAATCTCTACACCCAAGTTGGGGCTCAAACCCACAACCTGGAGGTCAAGAGTCACATGCTCCAGCGACTGAGCCAGCCAGGCTCCTCAAAAACCTGTCTTGTGACAGGAAACAACATGTGTTGGAGGGGATGGGGAGAAAGGGGAACCCTCTTACACTGTTGGTGGGAATGCAAGTTGGTGCAGCCTCTTTGGAGAACAGTGTGGAGATTCCTGAAGAAATTAAAAATAGAACTTCCCTATGACCCTGCAAATGCACTCCTGGGTATTTACCCCGTAGATACAGATGTAGTGAAAAGAAAGGCCATCTGTACCCCAATGTTTATAGCAGCAATGGCCACAGTCGCCAAACTGTGGAAAGAACCAAGATGCCCTTCAACGGACGAATGGATAAGGAAGATGTGGTCCATATACACTATGGAGCATTATGCCTCCATCAGGAAGGATAAATACCCAACTTTTGTAGCAACATGGACGGGACTGGAAGAGATTATGCTGAGTGAAATAAGTCAAGCAGAGAGAGTCAATTATCATATGGTTTCACTTATTTGTGGAGCATAACAAATAGCATGGAGGACATGG
>NC_081573.1:29905906-30087444 GCF_022355385.1 Mustela nigripes
GGAGTTAGAGAGGAGAAGGGAGTTGGGGAAAATTGGAAGGGGAGGTGAACCATGAGAGACTATGGACTCTGAAAAACAGTCTGAGAGGTTTGAATTGGTGGGTGGGTGGGAGGTCGGGGTACCAGGTGGTGGGTATTATAGAGGGCACAGATTGCATGGAGCACTGGGTGTGGTGAAAAAATAATGAATACTGTTATGCCAAAAATAAATTAAAAATAAATTTAAAAAAAAAAAAACCTGTCTTGTGAGAAGGACCAGGGCATACTACCCTAAAATATGGCACCTTGGGATACTGAATATTATAAGCTAAAGGAGTATGAGAGAAGAGCAGAAACAGAAAGATCTCTGATCCTCCATCCCCCTTCTCTCTTGAAGCCGATCATAAAACCATCATGTGAGAGGGTGCCCTCCAAATATTTTGAGAAAAAGAGCATCTTTATCTCCTAGATAATAAAACACCTAGGAGAATCTGAACAAACCTTCCTGGCCATCACCATACTCAGGGCCATCTAAGTTTTCTGTTATGTTTTAGGAGATTTATAATTTTGCATTTTACCCTTAGGTCTGTGATCCATTTTGAGGTAATTTTTGTAGATGGTGTAAGATCTGTATCTAAATTTATTTTGTTGGGCGCCTGGATGGCTCAATCGGTTAAGCATCTGTCTTCAGCTGAGGTCATGATCCCAGGGTCCTGGGATGGAGCCCTGCTTCGGGCTCCCTGCTCAGTGGGGAGCCTGCTTCTCCCTCTGCCTCTCTTTCTTTATGTGTTTCTCATGAATAAATAAACAAAATCTTAAATAAATAAATAAACTTTTGCGGGGGCGCCTGGGTGGCTTAGTCAGTGGAGTGTCTGCCTTCGGCTTAGGTCAGGATCCCAGGGTCCTGGAATGGAGTCCTGCATTGGGCTCCCTGCCAAGCAGGGAGCCTGCTTCTCCATCTCCCTCTGTCTGCTGCTCCCCCTGCTTGTGCTCTCTCCCTGTGTGTGTCTGTATGTGTGTGTCAAATAAATAAATAAAACCTTGATTAAATAATTCATTTTCTCGCATGTGGAGGGTTGTTTCATCATCATTTGTTGAAAAGACTCTCTTTGCTCCATTGTACTATTTGCAACTTGGTCAAAGGTCAGTTGGTGATATTTATGTGGCTCTGTTTCTGGGCTCTCTGTTCTCTTACTGATCTATTTATCTATTCTTCTGCCAATACAACACTGTCCTAATCACTGTAGCTTCATAAGTCTTGAAGTTGGGTAGTGTTGGTCCTTTCTCCTTCAATTTTGTGTTGACCCCTCTGGGTCTTTTGCGCCCCCCCCCCATATAAACGTTAGCATTTGTTGATATCCACAAAATATCTTGCTAGGATTTTGACTGGGATTTCATTGAATCCATAGGTCAGGTTAGGAAGAACTGATAGAGTGTCTTCCTCTTCATGAACATGAGATACCTGTTTATTTATTTCTTTGATTTCACTCATCAGAGCTTCATAGTTTTCTTCATAGACATTGTACATATTGTGTTACATCATATTGTTTACATCTAAATATTTCATTTTGGTAATTAGCATGCCTAATGTAAATGGTATTACATTTTCAGTTGCAGATTCTACTTATTTCCAGTATATAGGAAAATGATGGAAGTTCGTGTAATAATCTTTTTTAAAAAGATTTTATTTATTTATTTGACACAGAGAGAGAGGTCATAAGTAGGCAGAGCAGCAGGCAGAGAGAGGGGGAAGCAGGCTCCCTGCTGAGCAGAGAACCTCATGCAGGGCTTGATCCCAGGACCTTGAGATCATGACCTGAGCCAAAGGCAGAGGTTTTAACCCACTGAGCCACCCAGGTGCCCCTGTCTAATAATCTTTTATCTTGCAGCCTTACTATAATTGTTTTTTTAGTTCCAGGAGTTTTTTTAGTTAACTTTTTTTTTTTTTTTTTTGAGAGAGAGAGAGAGAGAGTGGAGGAAGGGGAAGAGAGAGACATAGAATCTTAAGTAGGCTCCATACCCAGAGCAGAGCCCAACTCAGGGTTTGAGCCCACGACCCTGAGATCATGATCTGAACTGAGATCAAGAGTCTGAGGCTTAACCAACTGAGTCACCCAGGTGGATTTTTTTCTGATTTTTCTGCATAATTATCTCTGTGAACAAAGACAATTTTTATTTTTCCCTTTTCAGTCTGTGTATCTTTATTTCCTTCTCTTATTCTATTTTTATCATATTTCATTAACAAGGATTTCCATTACAATGTTAAAAAGGAATAGTAAGAGGGAATATACTGGCCTTATACCTGACCTTAGTGGGAAAACGTCAAGATTCTCACTATTAAGTATAATGCTAAATGTGGGGTTTGTACATATTCTATATCAAGATGAGGACATTCCCCTTTATTCTGAGTTCACTGACTAGATACTGGATTTTATCAAATCCTTTTCTTGCATCTAATGATATCATCATGTGATTTTTCTTTTTTAGATTGTTGATATAGTGGATTACACTAATTGGTTTTTGAATATTGAACCATCCCTGCATAACTGGAATAAATACCCCTGGTCATGGTGTATAATTTGTTAGCGTTGCTAATATTTTTTGAGGATTTTTGTCCATGTTCATGGACATATTGTTCTCCAATTTTCTTATGTCTTTTTCTTGCTTTGGTATTAGGGTAATACTGTCCAATAGAATAACTTAGGAAGTATTCTCTCTGCTTCTATCCTCTGAAAGAGATTGTAGAGAATTGGTATCATTTCTTTCTTAAATGTTTGATAGAATCAACCAGTGGACCCACTGGGTCTGGTGTTTTCTGTCTTGGAAGACTATTAATTATTGATTCAATTTTTAATAGATATTACCTGTTTATGTAATCATCCATTCCTGATAATGAAATAGGCAAAAGGGTAGATCAACTATTCTGATCATCTATATCTTCCTGTGTGAGTTTCGGCAGATTGAGTCTTTCATGAAATTGGTCCATTTCACCTAGGTTATCAAATTTGTGGGAAGAGAGTTTTTCATAGCAGTCTTTTATTATCCTTTTAATATGCACAGGATCTGTAGTGATGTCTGCTTTTTCATTTCTGATTATTAGGCATTTGTGCCCTTTCTCCTTTTTGTTGTTGGTTAGCCTGGCTGCAGGCTTTATTGATTTTACTGACCTTTTTAAACACCAGCCTTTAGTTTTATATTTTTCTCTATTGATTTCCTGTTTTCAATTTCATTGATTTCAGCTCTTATTTTTATTATTTCTCTCCTTCTGTTTCCTATGGATTTTACTTGTTATTCTTTTTTCTACTTTGTTAAAGTAGAAAATTAGATTACTGATTTTAGACTTCTTTTTGAATACGTTTTCATGGTTATAAATTTTCCAAGTTGCTGCCTTTGCTACAGCCCACAAATTGTGTAAGTTGTGTTGTCATTTTCATTTTGTTCAAAATATTTTAAAATTTCTTTTCAGAATTCTTCTTTGACCCATTTCTTCTTTAGGATTGTGCTATTTACTCTCCATGTATTTTGGGATGTTCCAGTTACCTTTCTGTTATTGATTTCTAGTATAATTCAATTATGGTCTAAAAATAGATATTTTATTATATTCTTTTAAATCTATTAAGGTATGTCTTATGGCTCAGAATGTAGTCTCTCTGTGATTTTTCCATGTGCAATGAAGAAGAGTATGTATTCTGCTGTTCTTGGATGAAGTAGTCTATAGATGTCCATCATATCTAGCTGATTAATGACACTGTTGAGATCAACAATATCCTTAGTGATTTTCTGCTTGCTGGATCTACCCATTTCTGATAGAATAGTGTTGGCATCTCCAACCAGGATAGTGGATTTCACCCATTTCTCCTCAAAGTTCTATCCATTTTTGTCTCATGTAGTATGATGCTCTATTGTTAGGCACATACACATAAAAATTGTTATATCTTTTGGGAGAACAGATGCCTTTATTATTATGTAATGCCTTTCTTTATCCCTGTTAACTGTCCCTGCTTTGAAGTCTGCTCGGTCTGAAATCATTATAGCTACTCTTGCATTCTTTTAGTTAGTGTTAGCATAATTTCTTCATTTACTTTTAATCTATATGTATCTTTATATTTAAAATGTGTTTCTTATAGACAATAGTTAGGTCTTGTTTTATGATCCACTATGCTAATCTCTGTCTTTAATTGGTGCATTCAGACTATTGACATTCAAGGTGATACTAATATACTTGGGTGAATATCTACTGTATTTACTTGTTTTCTCTTGCCCTTTGTACTGATTTTTGTCTTCCCCTCTTTTTCTGCCTTTCTGTGGGTGTTTTTTTCCTTTCTGTGATTTTAATTGAGCATTTTATATGATTCTATTTTCTCCCCTTTCTTAGTACACGAGTTATACTTCTTTTTATCATTTTTTCTTTGTTGCCTCGAGTTTGCAATATACATTTACAACTAACTGAAGTCCACTTTCAAATAAGACCAGGCTAGTCTGAAAACAGTTATTTTAATCAATTGTTTGCAGTCAGTTACCGATTGTAGTCATTGTTCTACTCTTTCCCTCTTCTCACTACTGCACTTGACTAGTCTTTAAAACACACACACACACAATACCATAAGTAGTGTGTACCTTATAATAACAAAATAATCCTAATTCTTACCTCCCATTCTCTGTACCATTGCTATCATTTATTTCACTTATATAAAATAACCACATATATAAACATATATATATATTTACAAACATGAAACATACACAAGCATACATAATTGAGTACATTATTATTATTATTACTTTGAACAAATTGTTATATGTTAGCTCAACTAAGAATAAGAAAAATAAAACTTTTTCTTTTACCATTACTTAATCTTTCAATCCTCTCCCTTTCTTTGTGTAGACCCAAGTATCTGATTAATATCATTTTCTTTCTCTCTAAAAGAACTTACTTAATTCTTCTAGCAACCCAGTTCCACTGGCAACAAATTACCTCAATTTTAGATTATCTGAAAGTCTTTATTCTTCCTTCACTTTTGAAGGATAATTTCAGAGGGTACAGAATCTTTGGTTGATCACTTTTTTTCTCTCAACACGTTAAATATTCACTCCAGGCATGCCTGGGTGGTTCAGTGGGTTAAAGCCTCTGCCTTCGGCTCAGGTCATGATCCAGGGGTCCTGGGATGGAGCCCTGCATTGGGCTCTCTGCTCGGCAGAGAGCCTGCTTCTTCCTCTCTCTCTCCCTGACTCTCCACCTACTTGTGGTCTCTGTCAAATAAATAAATGAAATCTTTATTTTTAAAAATATAAATAAATAAATAAATATTCACTCCGTTTCTGGTTTGTGTGACTTCTGGGGAGAACACAGAAGTAATTATTTCTCCTGTTCCTTTTTCTCTTTTTTTCTCCTGGTATTCCCATTATGTGTATGTTATACCTTTTGTAGTTAGCCCACGGTCTTCGGATATTTGCTTTTTTTTTTTTTTTTCTCCAGTCTTTTTCCTCTTTGCATTTTAGTTTTCAAGATCTATTGCTACATCTTCAAGCTCAGAGATGATTTCTTCCAGCCATATCTCATGTAGTAATATCAATTACAATGTAGTAATATCAATATCAAAGGCAGTTTTCATTTATGTTTTGATGTTTTTTATCTCTAGCATTTTGGAGGGGGGGTTCTTTTTTTTTTTTTTTAAGATTTTATTTATTTATTTGACAGAGAGAAATCACAAGTAGATGGAGAGGCAGGCAGAGAGAGAGAGAGGAGGAAGCAGGCTCCCTGCTGAGCAGAGAGCCCGATGCAGGACTCCATCCCAGGACCCTGAGATCATGACCTGAGCCGAAGGCAGCAGCTTAACCCACTGAGCCACCCAGGCGCCCAAGGGAGGGGGGGGTTCTTTCTTAGGATTTCCATCCCTCTGCTTACACTGTCCATCTGTTCTTGCATCCTATCTATTTTATCCACTAGAGCTCTTTACATTTTGAACATAGTTGTTTTAAATTCCCAATCTGGGGGTGCCTGGGTGGCTCTTTGGGTTAAAGCCTCTGCCTTTGGCTCAGGTCATGATCCCAGGGTCCAGGGATCAAGCCCCACATCAGGCTCTCTGCTCAGCAGGGAGCCTGCTTCCCTTTCTCTCTCTCTCTCTGCCTGCCTTTCTGCCTACGTGTGATCTCTGTCAAATAAAAACTATATTAAAAAAATAAAAATAAAAATAGGGGCACCTGGGTGGCTCAGTAGATTAAGCCTCTGCCTTCAGCTCGGGTCATGATCCCGGGATCCTGGGATCAAGCACCACATCGGGCTTTCTGCTTGGTGGGGAGCCTGCTTCCCCCTCTCTCTCTGCCTGCCTCTCTGCCTACTTGTGATCTCTGTCTGTCAAATAAATAAATAAAATCTTTTTAAAAAATAAATAAATAAACAAAAATTTTAAAAATAAAAATAAATTCCCAGTCTGCTAATTCCAATGTCCCTGCCATGTCTGGTTCTGATGTTTGCTCTATCTCTCCAAATTGTGTGGGGTTTTCTTCTTTTAGTAGTTTTTCTTCTTTTAATAGTTTTATATGTGTGCATATATATACATATACACACATATGTGTATATACGTATATACACATATATGTATGTACACATATATGTGTGTGTATATATATGTATATACACCTGTGTGTGTGTGTGTGTGTGTATCTAGACGTGATGTACTAGATAAAAGGAATTGTTGTAAATAGGTTTTTAGTAATGTGGTGGTAAGGTGTGAGAATAGGGGAAACATTTTATAGTCCTATGATTACCTCTCAGTCTTAGTATGTGTACTGCCAAAGTAAGCGTTAAGTCTCAGTCTTGTAGTGACCCTGTGCCATTAAACTGTGAACTTCACAAGTGCTTCTCAGTCTTTTTTCCTTCCCCCTTGAGTGGGACGGGATGGCTAGAGTAGGTTGGAGCATAATTTTTTTTTTAAGATTTTATTTATTTTTTTGAGAGAGAGAGCGAGCACACCAGTGGTTTGGGGGGGGGGGGACAGGCAGAGGGAGAAGCAGGCTCCCCACTGAGCAGGGAGCCCAATGTGGGGCTTGATCCCAGGATCAAGGATCTGCAGGATCATGACCTCAGCCGAAGGCACACACCTCACTGACTGAGCCACCCAGGCACCCCTGGACTGGAATGTAATCATCTCTTCTCCCAAGAGGACTACAACTAACTGGCATTGAGTATTTCTCTTCCCCAGGTCAGTTAGAATCTGATAATACCCCAGCAAGTTAAGCTCTGGTTGATCAGTTTCCTATGAGGATAGACCTTGTTAACACAGTATTCTGGCATATTTCACAATGATTCCTTTCCCCCGCCCCCTCCAGGAAGGGTGAGAGGATTTTTCTCTGATATTTAACTAGTTGAGTTCTTAGAGGTAAAACTCATGAAAGCAGAAGGACCCACCCATAACTGGCTTCCTCTCCAGTTTTTAACTCTCAGACCTGTCCACATTGAGGCTCCAGCAACTCATCAATTACAAGTTCAGGTTTTCCTTCCCCTTCACTGGTTTCCAAGGCAGCTAATACCCACATGTCTCTCTTCCAGGTAAGCTGGGACTCCCTGCATAAACCTGTCTCTTCAGTCTTCGAAGCTGCAGCTTGCGCTGTGTCCTCCCCTTGGGGATCCAAAGTGTTGTTGAATTTTTTTTTAATTTATTGTTTATTTATTTTCAGCATAACAGTATTCATTATTTTTGCACCACACCCAGTGCTCCATGCACTCCGTGCCCTCTATAATACCCACCACCAGTCTATTTAGTTTTTTACTTGTTAAGACAGAGTGACGACTTCCAAGCTCTTTACATGTGGAACTGGAAAGTGGAAGTTTATTTTGCTTTTCTTGAGAAAAAATTAAGTTCATGTAATAATAGAGAATTTCAGCATTTTCATTAGCATAATGAGGGTGTTTTCTCATGTTTTGGGGGGTGCTGTGGGGCATTAGGAAGAGGAGGGGACAGGCAGACTTTCCAAAAAGATTTAGAGGGAGAAAAAAAGTGTTAGGAAGTTGTTTGAGATTTTTAACTAATTATTTTTGATCTTTTTTTCAACATCTCTGTTTTGATGCTCTATTTATGTGCTGCTCCTTTTTTTTTTTTTTTTTTAGGATTTTATTTATTTATATGGCAGAGAGAGATAGTGAGAGAGGGAACACAAGCAGGGGGAGTGGGAGAGGGAGAAGCAGGCTTCCCACGGAGCAGGGAGCCCAGAGTGGGGTTCCATCCCAGAATCCTGGGATCATGACCCAAGCCAAAGGCAGATGCTTAACGATTGAGCAACCCAGGTGCCCCTATTGGCTGCTCCTTGATGCAAGTTAGCTAGTCCCTGGACAGAGTCAAAGTAGCTCTTTTCTCTTTCAAAAGGTGCCAGGGATGGGACAACACAGGCAACTTCTCTAGGAGGAAACAGCTGGCCATAGATTCTGAAAGGACCTGCTGGAATTACCCTCTTATGGGAAGAACCTTTTCTAATTACCCTCTAACCCCTCCCACCCACCAGCCCAACCACAACCCCCACACAACAGAAGAAACCTGACTTAAGTCTCTCCCTAAGGAATAACTCTCTTGAGAGAAGTCGAAGGCCTAAACATGAAACATTCTCTTCATAATCAGGGGCTAGTGACAGCCATGGTGTGGTGAGTGACAAAAACACTCTCTCCTTGACCTACCTAGTCAGACTCCTCCAAGCCCTCAATCTCTGGCATTGGTGGTTTCCCTGGCCACTTAGTCCAGTTTTAGCAAGAATCTTGTTGGGTCGGGGCGCCTGGGTGGCTCAGTGGGTTAAAGCCTCTGCCTTCGGCTCAGGTCATGGTCCCAGGGTCCTGGGATAGAGTCCCACATCGGGCTCTCTGCTCTGCAGGGAGCCTGCTCCCTCCTCTCTCTCTCTCTCTCTCTCTCTGCCTGCCTCTCTGCCTACTTGTGATCTCTGTCTGTCAAATATATAAATAAAATCTTTAAAAAAAAAAAAAAGAATCTTGTTCGGTCAGTTCAGCAAAAATCCCCCCACTCTTGCTATCTGATCAAATGACCCCCACTCTTATCACCCTTGTCTGCCTTCAGCAAGAATCTTATTGATTCAGTCAAGCAAGAATCCCCCTAGGCTTGATGTTTCCTCTTATTTCCATCCACTAACCATTACCTTGTTATTTGGCAATAAATTTCCACTTGCCCTTGGTGTAGTCAGAATTGAACCTCATCTCTCTCTCCTACTACAAAACCCCACTTTAGTAGTCCCCCCTGAGTACGTCTGTCTTACCACCTTCAACAAATATCACGAGTAATTTTTTCTTTAATGAGAGGAATAGGAAGAAAGCCTCTGCAAATCAAGAGGGGGCATTCATACCATAGAGAAGCCTAAATGTGATTCAGACACACACCTCTAAAGGGGCAGGTTCTACCCTTCCCCAACCCTGACATGCCATCTCTCCTCCTGGAATTCACTGACATCACTCTCTTTAAAGTCTTCTACTCTAAGAAAGCCAGTGATAGCACAGTGGTTGTCATACTTTGCTAGGGCTGCCATAACAAAGTATCATAAACTGGGTGGCTTAAAACCACAGAAGTTCATTCTGGAGGCTACAAGTCCAAAGTAAGGTGATAGCAGGGCTATATTCCCCCTGAAGGCTCTAGGAAAAAATCCTTCTAGCTTCTTCCAGTTTCTGGTGCCTCCAGTTCCTTGGCTTGTGATTTGTTGGCACCAACCTCTACCTCTATCTTCACATGGTCTTCTTCCCCCATATCTCTGTATCCAAATCTTTCTCTCCTTTCTCTTTTAAAGACAGCGGTCATTGGATATAGAGCCCGCTCTAATTCAGTATGACCTCATCTTAACTTGATTATATCTTCAACTCTTATTTCCAGATAAGATTACATTCCAAGGTTCAGGTGGACATGAATTTTGGGAGGAAATTGTTCAGTCCATTGCCACCATGGTTAAAACCATCGCCTCTAGGGTTCCAATCCTTGCCCTGAGACTAATTAGCTGTGTGGTTTTAGACAATTCACCCACTCTTCATAAATGTTTATCTCACCCGTAATGTGTGAATTTTACCTGCCTTATGGAGCTATTATGAGGAGTAAATTAAATAATTTTTGTAAAGTCTTTGAGCACCATGCCCGGCACTTGCTGAGGGCTCTACACAGGACAGTGTTGATTGTTACCTTCCATCTGTCTGACCTTTTGTCTGTCTTGTTTCTTTATGGCTTTTCCAGCACACCACCCTTTATATGTTGTTTTTTTCCAGAGATCTTCCCTTGTCATGTGCTCTTCTGCTCTGGGCGGCTCCTCCCCCTCAGGGTATATGTGTGGAGGGAGAATGTACAGGAAGTTAATCTACTCCCAGACTTCAACTGAAAGTGTTCTGAAGACTCTGTTGGGAGGAAAACTACCTCTCCCAACTTGCGCCCAGTGTGGTTGGAGGCCTGCAAATTTTAACAAAAACAATATAGATTAATAGAAGAAAAGATTTATTTTCACATGTGCATGCAAGAGAGCTCCAAGTAATGAACAACTCACGGAGTTGCCCAAAGGAAAGGTGTATGTATACCAATTAAAGAAAAGGAGGTTTTTAGGGCTTCAGTGGGAGAGTGAGGAAGTCTCTGCTGGGCTCTTTGATGCCAATGAAAATGGGCAATCTACCTTCTTGGCAAATGAATTTCCAGGAAACTCCCTAGAAGGGAAATTAATAGCAGTTGTATTTTCAGGAGGTCTACTTTAAGTGATAAGGGAAGTTCAGATAAGAACTTCCTAGGTGGGGGTGTCTGGGTGGCTCAGTCACTAGGCATCTGCCTTTGGTTCAGGTCATGATCCTAGGGCCCTGGGATGGAGCTCCGTATGGGACTCCCTGCTCAGTGTAAGCCTGCTTCTTCCTCTCCCACTCCCCCTGCTTATGTTCCCTCTCTCACTGCGTCTTTCTGTCAAATAAATAAATAAAATCTTTTTAAAAAAGAAGAAGAACTTCACAGGTGGAAATTAGTCAGTGAAGCATGTGACTCTTGATCTTGGGGTCAGGGGTTCAAGCACCACATTGGGTGTATAGATTACATTTTTAAAAATTTAAAAGATTTCTGTCTGCATCTCTGTGCTCAAACATTTTCACTTTTAAATTTTTTATGAAGATTTAATTATTCATTTAAGTCAGGGGAGGGGCAGAGGAGAGAATCTCAAGCAGACCCCCCGCTGACTGGCAGGCCCTCCCTTAGACTTGATCTCACCATCCAAGAGATCACCACCTGAGCCAAAATCGAGAGTAGGAAACTTAATCAATGGAGCCACCCTGGAAGCCCTCAAACATTTCCACTTTAAAACAATTGTTATACCAACTCTGGGGTGTCCAAGAGTGTTCCCATAACTCACCAAAAAATTCTCCATTCTCAAGTGCTAGGCAACAAGCTGTTTTTAGCGTTGTCCTTGCTAGCTAAAAGACCTGGGATAAATGATTTACTTCGCCGTTTTCATCTGTACAGTGAGGATAGGGTGGCTGTGAGGACTGGATGAGACCTACATGTAAAGCATTTGGAACAATGCCCAGACAGAGTAAGAGTGATAGAAATGTTTGCTATTTTTTAAATTTAGATATAATTGACATATAACATTCCTTTAGTCTCAAGTGTACAACATAATGATTCAATGTGTGTATATATCACGAAATGATCACCACGATAGGTCTAGCTAAATCAGTCACCAAGTTATTATTTTTGTTGTGTGAGCATCTCCAGCTCAACCCTACCGACACTCAACTCCTCCTCCTCCCTCCAGACCTAACCATCTTCCTGGAGTCCCTTTCTCATACTGTGGCACCATCATCAGCTCATCAGCCCAGCAGAAACCTTTGATTCCCATCTCTTGCTCAACCCTGATGAAAAATCAGTCACCAAAACTGGTTCACTTTACCCCCTAAATATTTCTGGAATCTGTCCTTTTCACTCTATTCATTTTGTGTCCTAGTCTATTATCACTAACAAATATTCACTCCTCTACCCTCCATGCAAAAGGATACTTCCTTGGACTCAGTCTCTTGTGCTGCTACTACTTGTCATGTGACCACTCTCAGGTAGTCATATGAGCCTCAGGGACCCACAGACATGTGATCAAGACCAGAAAGTCAGGGCGCTTGGGCGGGGCACCTGGGTGGCTCAGTGGGTTAAGTCTCTGCCTTCAGCTCAGGTCATGAACTCAGGGTCCTAAGATGAAGTCCCTTATCGGTTTCCCTCTGAGGAGGGAGCCCACTTCTCCCTCTCCCTCTGTCTTCCTCCCTGTTCATTCTCTCTCTCTCTCTCTCATCCTCAAATAAATAAATAAAATCTTTTAAAAAGAGAGAGAGAGAGAGAAAATCTATGCTTGTGTGCTGCTGAGATTTTGTGGCTGGCTGTGTTGCAATAAATAGTCAGAGCTACCTAATACAGCTTTCTTAATTTGGGCATGTCTTCTAATTGGTATTCTTGCTTCTAGTTTTATCCCTCTCACCTCCATCTTTGAAACAGCTACCCAGTTACTCCCCCTAAAATACAAATCTGAGTTGATCTGATGTACTCCAAACTCTTTGAAAATGACAAAAACCAAATTTAAACCACTCTCAGCAAGGAAAAAAAAAAAAAAAGTGAAAATCTATTGGCTTGTGTTAACCACCCAAGGATAGTATTAGCTTCTAGCGTGGCTGGATCCAGTTGCCCAAACAAGTTCATCAGGAATAGGGTCTCCACTTCTCTCAGCCCCAATCTCTTCTATGGTTTCATTCTCAAGGATTTCCCCAGTGGGGAGTGCCACTAAGAGATTTCAGACTTAAATCCTACAATTGTATTAACCCCCAAAGAAAGTGGATACTTCTTTGCTAATGGCTTCAACTATTGGGTCCATGGTCAAAGGAGCGAGACTGGTACAAAGCGAAGGTCAATCAAAGCTTTATTTCGTGCCAAGCATCAAGAATCAAACTGACGAGGGCGCCTGGGTGGCTCAGTGGGTTAAGCCGCTGCCTTCAGCTCAGGTCATGATCTCAGAGTCCTGGGATCGAGTCCCGCATCGGGCTCTCTGCTCAGCAGAGAGCCTGCTTCCCTCTCTCTCTCTCTCTGCCTGCCTCTCCATCTACTTGTGATTTCTCTCTGTCAAATAAATAAATAAAATCTTTAAAAAAAAAAAAAAAAAAAAGAATCAAACTGACGGCCAGGGTCATCTCTTGCAAAGAGGTGGCCTCTCTCTGCCTTACAGACTAGCTTTTAAGGGCAAAGGCCATATGGTTGGGCCTGGCCACGCACAGGTGGCCAATGAGATTGTAATACAGAGAAAGCTGCACAGTCATGCTAGGTCACACTTAAGTGACCAATTGAATTACAATTTACCCTATAGTAGATATTTGAACTAGCCTATCACCTTGGTCAGAATTGGCACCCAAAAGGCACCCAAAGGGCCAGGCCCATACTCCTTGGTAGCTAGGGAGACAGTATGCGCCCCCACGGATTGAGTGCCTCCACCTGGCCTGACCCACCCTTGTATTTGGGCTTTGTTACCTGGGACTGGTTTCCAGGACTTGTGTGCTCGGCATGGAGCCTGAGAATGGGATCATGTATACTGAGAATGGAAAGAAAAGGGTCCTGCCAGGGGAAAAGATAGGCTTTGTTACCAGAAGCCAGGATACCAAGCAGTCATCAACAATTGATGTTCTAGCTTCGTTCCTCTGCCTGAAGTCCTTCAGTGAAAATCAGCATACTCAGCAGTATTCAGATTAACTCTTAGCCTCTTGGTATAAAAGACAAGACCCTCCACGAGCTGATCCTTTTTACTTGCCAAGCGTCACCTTCCTAACTGCCTAACTGCCACGCTGGTCAGGCTCCCGTAACACTGCACAACACACCCCATGCAGCTCCGTCACACCTTCCCCTTCTCCTGAAACACCCATTCTCTTTCCCTAGCTGATCCCTACTTAGTCCTGAAGCTTCAATTCAGGCCTCCCCTGGGCTGGAAGGATTTCTCTGGACCACCCTTGTTCCCGGCTGTGCTTCCAGAAAGACACACTTTAACCTTTTATTAACACGGAGGAGTTTGTCATAGAACAGCCTCCCCGTCACTGCGGAGTGAGCGAGTGAGTGAAAAAGAAAGAAAGAAGTGATAGTGTAGAGTAGAAACTCAATTAAGTGTTTAATAAGTGAATTTGGATTGAATTGGAAAATTATTGCCTCGGAGAGATGAAAAATCCAAGGGAGAGATGGATGGATGGATGTTTGGATGGATGGATGGATGGATGGATAGAAAGAAATAGATAGATGCCTGGATGGCTGGAAGGAAGAAAGAAAGGACAGGCAGAAGCCTATGTAGATAGGTGAGTTGGCTAGAAAACAAACCCCTCCCATTCCAGCTGTTTGGGAAGTAGCCCAGAGCCCTGGCGTTCAAGTGACGGGCAGAGTCTGTGCAGACCTGTCTTTGAAAAGGTTCAAGTTATGTTTGAGAGCACATAATTCTGACCACTTTCCGCAGGCACTCGAGCCTCAGAGGGAGACAGATGAGTGGTCCTGGGCCCCCATGGAATCACTGAAATGTCTTTAAAAAGAAACTGGATCCTTTTTTTTTTTTTCCTTTAAGGATGAACTTCCTGGCAAAACGCAGCAAACCCGTCCAGCCGAAGGCGGATAATGCATCTTGTTTTTAAAAGCCCTCAGAGATCTTGAATTTAATGAAACAAGCATTTTGCCCCATCCCAGGAGGAATCAGAACAAACCACTGTCTGACGGTCGGTCAAAGGACCTGAAGCCTCCTTCCTTTGTTTGATCTGGTGAGAAGCAGAGTTGGAGTCCCGCCTCTCGGTCACCAGTGAGACGGGCACCACCCAGCCCCAAAGCCTCACCAGCCGCTGAGAACTTTTTCCAGGAGTCCTGAGGATGCCCTCTGAGCAGCGTCTTCCCACACAAAGCCCTGTTTTGAAGGGTGAATTTCCATTAGGAGGGAGGAGGGCGAAAACCAGAATTGTCTAAAAAAAATTAAAAAACTGAAAGCACTTCCCCGAGTTTGGCCTATCCCCAGTAAGCTGTAGAAAGAGGCCCCAAACTTCCTGATCCCCAGCTGCAAGCCCGGGCCTGTTTCCTGGCCCACTCGAAGTTTACCACCCCCAGGGACGGAGCAGGGCCCTGGGCCAGCCGACAAGGCCCCGTTTCTCTCGCGCTGTCTTTGGAAGATGACAGCCGCTGCTGAAGCAAAAGGAACCTTTTTCAGGCTGAAGTCCATTTTCAGGCTGAACTGCTTTACCTCTTGTCCTTCCTTCTTTTCCCTCTCCTCACTCAGCCTGGTTGTCTTCTCAAAAGAGTCCCATTCCATTTCTGACATTTCTGTGGCCAAAAAGCAGGGTCATTTCCAAGAGCCTGAGCTCACGCTCCAGCTCTGTCTCTGCCCCTGGTTCCCCCCTCACCCTTCCGGCCCCCTCATCCTCCCTACCCACCCCTTCCCCCACCACCAAAGCGAAGAAAAGAGAAATCCTTCAAGGCGCCCAGAATATGCAGGGCATGGACGCCTAGTGGACCCGTTGCCGGCCTCTTCCTAGGCGGTTATATCCGAATGAGGAAAGAGAAAGGGTCCCCATTAAGCACAGGCTTGGATTTCTGTGCATTCCCAGGAAAAGACCCTCCCCTTTAAACAGGACTCTGCAGTGATGAACAGCATGAATTCAGGAGCCACAAAGCCTGGCTTCAGCTCTGGATTCTGCTCGGTCCTGAAGAGCCAAGTTCAAGCAAGTGCCTTAACCTCTAGGTCCCTCAGTGGCCTCATCTGTAAAATGGGAGCGGTCGCGCCGGTTACCATAAACCACCCCCTGTAAACTCGTCAGTCAGCGTGGTGCCTGGCACAAAGAGAAGACTCTGGAGCTTCTCTTCCCCCTTCTCCCCACAGACTTACACCCACCCCTTCCGGCTGGCCCTTCTCTTCGCACATCCCCTGGCCTGTCTTTCAGATGTGTCTGTCATCACGTATTTGCAAACATGTCCATTTGATTTCAAATTTAAATGCTTTCGAATTAAAAACAAGATTTTAATTCACACGCGGGGTTGGTGTGGCGGGGAGGGTGGGTGAGGAAGAAAGGCTGACAGGCATGTTAGTAAACAGCGAAATATTTTTGAGGGCTGGATTCAGAGAGCTCAGACGCCAGAGGGTCCAAATTGACAGACTTTTGATATGAGGAGACTCAGGGATAACGGCAGAGGGGGCATTTTTTTTTTGGCGGGGGGGGGGGACTAGAAAACCAGAACAGGCACCCTCTGCCTTCCTTCCAACTAGCGCCCAAGGCTCCCCTTCCGGGATGACCAGGCCCATTTGCCTTCCATTTGCTCCCATCACCGCCTGATCCTGATTGTTCCCATAATTCATTAACATTTCTCCCAGTGAAATATTAAATTATTCATACCGACAGTGTGGAGCGAGCCAAAGGAAAACGTCCCTGCTAGGGATGTTGGCTCTTCGGCGAGCTCTTGGGAAAAAGGAGAGGAAGAGAGCAAACCGACACCCGCACGGCCCAGTGGGCGTTAGGGGAGGTCAGAAGGTGAGGCAGGCGGCTGGGGGAGGGGGGGGTGTCCCTGGACAGTCACAGCTCAGCAGCACCCGGTTCTTCCCCGGAGCCAGAACAGCCCACCACGGGGCTCGCCCATCTCCAGAAGCTGTGCGAAAGTCCCACGACGTCGGGTGAAGGCTCCTTCTGTCCTTTCCATGGAAGCCTAGGGAAATAGGATTCCTCACAGCTCCAAAGAGCAAAGCCTGAGGAGGGAACGTGCTGGAAGCAGAGATTTCTCCCTCCTTCTGTTTGGAGGTTCTCAGGACTGGGCTTGTCTCGGGCGTCCTTGGCCAAAGGCGGTTCCCGGAATGCAGAGAGGGTCCGGACTGACTCCAGAGGAAAGCAGCTCAGCTCTTGGGCGCAGGGCCCCCATCCTTCAGTGAGATATCTTTGCCATCTGCCGCCTCAGCGCCTGCCTCCGGATTTGGCTCTTCTCCCTCGGGCTGTTCTCCGGGCTTCTGGGACTCCCCCACCACCTTGCTGCTCTTGCTCGTGTGGCACCCCATGTCCCTGGGGAGCAGAGGGCCCAGGGCTCTGGGCTGTTCTGAGGAGGGTGCGTTCTGCGGCCGGTCCCGCCGCTCCAGACTTAAGTAACCCTTCCTCAGAGCTTTGTTGCAAGAGAACTGGTTGGGTTTCTATGGTCACGGGGAGAGGCCTAGTCCAATCTGCATAATAAACCCCAGACCCCGATCTGGGAGTTGGGCAGGGCCCAGGAGGCTGTCCCTCTTGACCTCTTGACAACCCAGCTGGTTCAGAGCACCGGGTCCCATTCACCTCCCCGGAAGAATTCCCTTCCTTTAACCTTTAACTTCTTTACAGATTATAACCCCCCACCTGGTTACCTGTAAACAGCAGCCTGTCTCTCCCCACACAAAGAAGGCCCTGTCACTACGCAACAGAGCTGTGGCCTCCTTCCCTGTCCCAGGGTCATGCTCAGTTCCAGGACTCACAGACCCCCCACTTGGAGACCATCCCCTACCTTAGAATGCCAACTCCACCCAGAGTTGAAGAATAGGGACTCCAGGGGTTACCCAAACATACCATGAAAAGAACCAGCTAGCCTAGCGTGCTACCCCGCGCCAAGCAAAGCGTACAGTTATTATCTTGTTGAGTCCCCACAACAACCTGACGAGGCAGATTATATTACTTAAACATCATTTAAGGGATGGAGCCACTGAGACACGGAGATAGCAAGCAATCTATTTAAGGCAGTTACTAACAGCCAGAGCTGGGATTCGAACCCATTTTGTCTGGATTCCAGTCCCTCCATCACTGTGCTAATCATATCTATTTGAAAGACCCCATCAGGCCATCTTCACACACCGTCCTAGAGGTCATCTGTTTGGTAAACCTGTCATTGCTCTTTTTTTTTTCTTTTTTAAGATTTTATGTATTGGGGTGCCTGGGTGGCTCAGTGGGTTAAAGCCTCTGCCTTCGGCTCAGGTCATGATCTCAGGGTCTTGAGATCGAGCCCCGCATCAGGCTCTCTGCTCGGCAGGGAGCCTGCTTCCTCCTCTCTCTCTGCCTGCCTGATCTCTGTCAAATAAATAAATAAAACCTTAAAAAAATAAAATAAAAAATAAAAAATAAACCTTAAAAAATATATTTTATGTATTTATTTGAGAGAGAACAAGGATGAGAGCGTGGAGGGTCAGAAGAAGAAGCAGACTCCCTGCTGAACAGAGAGCCTGATGCAGTCCTCGGTCCTGGAACTCGATTCTGGGACTCCAGGATCATGACCTGAGCTGAAGGCAGATGCTTAACCAACTGAGCCACCCAGGAGCTCCTGTCATGGCTCTTTTAATCTGGACCACACCGGTAAAGGTTTCTGAAGCTGTGAGTGAATAATTTCAGATGTAAATGCTTCTTGAGTGAAGCCCACAGGGTATGGAACTGAAGTTAGCCACCCCAGGGCTTTCTATTACTTCTGGTTTATTTTCTGATCACCAGGCTTTCCTTTTCCTAAATCTAAAAGGAGCCTGATTAGCAGCACCTGGGTGGCTCAGTCAGAAAAGCATCTGAGTCTTGATTTCAGCTCAGGTCTTGATCTCAGAGTCAAGAGATCGAGCCCCACGTCAGGCTCCATGCTCAGTAGGGAACTTGCTTGAGCTTCTTTCTCTCCCTGTCCCTCTGCCCCTCTCCTCACTCACACATGCACTTGCTCTCCTCTCTCTCAAATAAATAAATAAATCTAAAGTAAAATAAAAGGAGCCTGATAATTCTCACCCAGCTCCTAGGAAGCTGGAAAGAGGATCAAGCAGGTCTGTGGAGAGGCCTTTCAGAGAAGCACAAAATTCATTCTTTCCCGGGCAAGCACAGAGCCGTCAAAGGGGACATCCATCCCAGTGCACTTAAGGCGGGCGGGCGGGTGACAGGTCAAAGCCTTCTTGTTGACTCCTTATGATCCAAAGGGTCCTATGGGGAAGCATTATCAATTCCACTTCAGAGTTGAAATGCTTGAGGCCAGAGCAGTTAAGTCAGTAGCCTGAGGTCACGCTCTTGCTTGGCTGCCACCTCTTGTTGTTCTGTCCAAAGCCTGTGACCTCCCCACTCCCTGCTCCTTCCCACCCTTTGCTCCCCTAGTGCCTCTGGTTGAAACTATTCATCCTCCTGGACCTGGGCATTCAGTGATCTGCTTAAATGTAGTAAAACTCCCCATAAATCACCTTCCTTTGAATGAGCTTCTTGCCAAGTGGGCTGGCGGAGAGACAATTAGAAGACATTATTATAATGTTGCTGATTTATCTCTCCAAATAAAAGCCCGAAGTACAAAAGTACTTTGGGGGAAGTCAGGATGGAAGAAGGAGCTTCCATTTGCCTTCCAGTTAAGAGGCCCTAATTAAGGCAAATCCAATGAGTATCCTCATTGGGATACTGGGATCCTAGGGCAACCATCCTCTTGTGAAGCCTCTGAATTAATCATGCTTAACCCAGCTCAGCACGAGGACCCAGGGGCCAGGTGTAACCCTCAGGTCATGCTTGGCTTAGGTTAAAGATGTGGTCAGTAGGAGAAGAGGATGACCTTTTGCTAAAAGACCCCGTAAGGGGCTTTGCCCTGCCTGTGACCTCCTACACCCAGGACAGGCTACATAATTTGTGGAGGTCCAGTGCAAAATTAAAATGTGAAACCTGTATTCAAAAATTATTAAGAATTTCAATATAGTGGATGGCTCAGTTGGTCAAGCGTCTGCCTTCCGCTCAGGTCATGATCCTGGGATGGAGCCCCACATTGGGTTCCTGCTCAGCAGGGAGCCTTCTGCTCCCCCTGCCTGTACTTGGTCTCTCTCTCTCTCTCTGACAAATAAATAAAAATAGAATCTTAAAAAAAAAAAAATTTTCAAGATGGTGACAACAGAACTTTGAATGAGGCACAGGGCTCCTGAGAGGGCCCTGCACACACCCACCCTCTTCTGGAACATTCTCAGATGTGGGTTCACCTCTACTGAGGACTGTAATGTACCACATCACTAAGGGCTCTGAAGGGGACATTGCTCTTGGGATAGAATGAGGCCAAAAAAAAGACAAGAAAAGAGAAATGGGGTATGGATAACCCCAAAGATGGACAGGACCTCGGAAAGATACTTCCAAGATACTTTCAGCTTCAAACAGCTTCCTTGGCTACTGCTACCTATAAAACCTAACACATAAAAAAGTATCAACACAAATGACAACTCCCGACAATACCTTATGTCGACAAGATTGCAGAGCGACTGGAACCCTCATGTGAGACAGGAGGGGTGGGGTGGGGGTGCAAAATGGTTCAGGCACTCGGGAAATCAGTTCGGCCGTATCTTACAAAATTAACATATTTAGAATATTTAGTTGTATTAATCTGCTCAAGCTGCCATAATAAAAGACCACAAACAGGGTAGCTTAAACAATAGACATTTTCTCACAGTTCCACGATCAAGATGCTGGCAAATTTGGCTTCTGTTGAGAGATCTCTTCCTGGCTTTCAGAGGACACCGCCCATCCCCCCACTCCCCATCCCCCACACCTTGCTGCATCTTCTGCGCTCACAAAGAGAGAATGTCCTAGTGTCCCTTTCTCTTCTTATAAGGACACATTCATTAAGATTTGGGCCCCACACTTACGATCTCATTTCACCTTTATTACTTCCATAAAAGCACTATCTCCAAAGCAGTCACATTGGGGGTTGGGGCATCAATATACGAATTGAGAGATGGGGGACACACAGGCTATAACAGTGTCCAAGGGAAAGAAGGACAGTGTTCACGCGAAAACCTACACACATAGATATTGAGAGCAGTTCTGTTAATAAGCACAAACTGGAAACAACCCAAATATGAACGGATAAATAAATTCAAACATTCGTACAATGGGATACTACTCGGTCATAAACAGGAATGAACCATTTCTGCATATAATAGTTTAAATGAATTTCAAAGACATTATGTGGAGGGAAAGAAGCCAGTGTTAAAAGGTCACCTGCTGGGGCACCTGGGTGGCTCAGCAGGTTAAGCCTCTGCCTTCAGCTCAGGTCATGGTCTCAGGGTCCTGGGATCGAGCCCCGCATCAGGCTCTCGGCTCTCTCTCCCATGCCTCTCTGCCTACTTATGATCTCTCTCCCTCTTTGTCAAATAAATAAATAAATAATCTTAAAAAAAAAAAAAGTTCGCCTATTGTTTGATTCCCTTTATATGATACTCTCAAAAAGACAAAAACGTAGGGATGGAAAACAGCAGTGGTCTCACTACAAAATGATGGTTTGGGGGAGTTTTGAGAGTGGTAGAGTGGTTCTGTATTCTCTCTTTTCTGCACGCATGGAACCCATCATGGGGCTCGAACTTACCACAGGAGTTCAAGACCAAGATCTCCTGACCGAAATCAAGACCTGAGCTGAGTTCAAGAGTCAGATGCCCAGCTGAGTGAGCCACTCAGGGCCCTAGAAGTGTTCCATATTCTAATTGTGGTGGGAGTTACCCAAATCTGTGTTAAACTTCATAGATTCATAGACCAACCTTTTGAGAAGTCAAATTGACTGTATACTAAGGAAGATTATTTTTCAATTTTTTTTAAAGACCATTCGAACAAAAAAAAAATAAAATAAAAACTGTTTGCCAGGAACCTAGAGGCTTTTTTTTTTTTTGCCATCTGGCCCTAGTTCCCAAGATCATTTAAATCCTTTTTCTGGGGCTTCTCACTCACTCACTTACTCACTCACTCCCTCAAGCAAACAAATAAATACACCTGTCCCTAATTGAGCTCAACAGCTGTTTACCAAGATATATGCTACGAAGTTCCATTTTGGGTGTTGTGTAGCTTCTAGAACCTTAGTAAATGGCACTTAAGGAGGCCTGGAAATGGAGGCGGAGAGGGCTGAATGCAGAGTATCACCTTACGGCTATGACTATAGGTCAGGAGAGTGGCCAGCCCAAGGCATCCTACAGAAAGGGAGCTGGGGACATAAGGCCCTAACCCATTCTCCTCCCTCCCTGTGGTCTCTCTCAGGGCTCTCATTGGCCAAACGCAATTTGAAGCCAGTGGGCATAGAAGCATTTGGTCCTGCCCATCTAGGTCAGCTTCCCAGAACTAAAAGCAGGATGGAGAACAACAGAAAGTGGATTTGGAAAGGCAAACACGCACTCTAGCACGACCCACATGGCCGTTGCTCTCTAGGGGCCCTGAATCTGTTAGGGGAGACAATATCTTTGCAGGGAATTAAACTATGAGGTAAGCACTTTAATACAGGGAAAAGTTTACACTGGAAAGAGAGAATAGGGAAGGGCTTCCTTGAGCTAGACCTAGAAGGATGAACAGAATATTAGCCGCCAGAGGAGGGCAAGGACATCACGGCCAAGATGAAGAAATGCAAATCCCTCCCGAGAAGTTCAGTAATTCACACTCAGTTATGGAAAGGCAGCCAATGGTCATGGTTAGAAGCACCAGTTTCAGCATGAAAGGAACCTGGGATTGAATACTAACTCTACAGTATACATGCTGTGTGACCTTCAGCTAGTTCCTTACCATCTCTGACTCGTAGTTTCCTGGACTTTGGGAAATCAATGAAATGACATATATATTTTTTCCTGCCATTGTACCTCATAACATCTGGCAGGGTTTGCAGGTACAATTCATAACCACAAAGTGACCAGACTTACTCCTGCTGATCATAGACCCACTCCCAAAGTCAAATTGCCATTCGGTCCACGGGGCCAGGCTGCCAAGACCAAGTGGCCTTGGTCTCTTTAGCATTCCTACCTCCTTCCTTCTCTACTCTTCCTTTGCCAGAGTCTTGATGCCCCTCTGCCCATGGCTCCACTCCCCGCAATGTGTGGGTCCTTCCATTTTGGATTCTCACTCTCTTTAGTGGAACATTACTCTGGAAGGCACATATGCCCATTCCTAATAAAAATAGCTTATAGCTTATAACTATGAAATTATTTTAAAAAAACAAAAAAATACAAAATTCTCTCTTTGAAGGGAAGCATGGACAGAACAAGAGAACAAGAGGTTAAAAATGAGACTCCTTTGTCCCTCCTGTCCCATATCTAAAACAGTGTCCAAGTAGGTGCTTAATAAACAGTAGCAAAGTACTCCTAAGGTAAATATTGTGCAGTGGGGCAAGCCAAACCGAAATCCCAGCCACACCATGGGCTCTCTTCCACCAAGGGCAAATTACATCATGAATCTCAGTTTCTTCATCTGTAAAATGGGAAACCTAATAGTGCCTACTTCACAGGAGAATGTGAGGTATCAAGTCAATAAATCAGTAAGTTTAAAATCATGTGAGGATTATGTGAGGTTTCAAATCAATAATCAGTCTGAAATTCTTTTTTTTTAAAGATTTTATTTATTTGTCAGAGAGAGAGAGGGAGAGAGAGTGAACACAGGCAGACGCAGAGGGAGAAGCAGACTCCCTGCCAATCAAGGAGCCAGATGTGGGACTCGATCCCAGGACGATGGGATCATGACCCGAGCCAAAGGCAGCTGCTCAACCAACTGAACCACCCAGGCGTCCCTAATCAGTCTGAAATTCTTAATGCCTAAGCCATCACCAGTAATAATAATACTTCTGATTACTGTCAAACACTGTGCTGTCCCTCAAGGAGACCCCTGACGGAGAACCCACGGAGAAAATGGACCTGTTGATAATTGCAGTTTCTGAAACACTGTGATTAGTGAAATTAAAACAAACAAACAAACAAACAAAAAATCCAGCAGGAGGACTCAGAGGGAAAGTCCTTAGGAAAACCTTTAACCTCATCAGGTGATACCTGACGTCAGAATCCCAGAGGTGGTGATCTAGGACTTTGCCCAGGCATGCTCTGGGGCATAGTGGGGTGAGGAGGAGGCAGCTCTTGCAAGGACTGGGGCAAGAACAATCTGGAAATGACTCAGAGACACTTTAAAGTGAAAGAGTGGGAAATGTCTCTGTCAGCGCTTCTCTGACCCATTCACCTTCACCAGAGCACCAGCCTGTCATGTGTAAGCTGGGGCCTGGCCTTATCAGTCACACACATGTGTGCACGTGCGCACACACACACGCACACACTAACCCTGCCCCTTGCCCTTCCAGGCAGTACTGACAGGTGATACCCCTCCTCTGTTCCTCTGCCCTTGAAGGTCACTTGGACCACATCCTACCAGTACAGAGACGTCAAAAATAAAGTAAACCCCTAACATAGGTCCGGGGAGGGAGGGTTGGCACAGACCTTTCTTTCACAAAGTATCTCTAATCTTTCCACTGGTGATGCTATCTCCAAATGTTACAGTGCAGAGAAATAGCCAGGATAAGAAGGCATTTTCCATACAAACTTGTAACACTTGTATCCATCACCAGGCCGCTCTGCCGTGGGTACCCCAGACACTGACTTTTTTGGTATGGTAAATCCTATACTTACCCTGTGAGGAGCTCCACTGCATATTTGTGTGGGCTGAAAGTGATCATTTGTTACGTTCAATGTGAATTCAATGAGGACAGAGATTTTGGCGTGTTTTGAACTTTGTTGTATCCCTCCATTGTAGAAAACTCTTTGACTCCTAGTAGGTACTCAGTTGACGTTTGCTGAGGGAATAAAGAAATGAAATGTAAACACTTTTAATAGTCCATCATCTTTGTAACCCTGTTTTGGCATGTTTTGATTAAAATAATAATAAATACGGGAAGCCTCAGGAAAAGGAGGTGGCTTAGGGTCCCCACCGCTCTCCAAAAGCCTGAGAGTGGGACTGCTCTGGATATTGTTTAATTATCAGCTAACAGGTTCTTAGCCTTAGGCGGTTCCACTCTCCCACTCCCCACGGCCCCACGTCTCCCCACCCCCCACCCCCCAGCCCGGGGTTGGGGGTGGTACTGGCATTTAGTGTCAGGGAGTCATGGGAGGTTAGAAATCCTGCGAAAGCCCCAGGAAAGCCCCAACCAAAAAAAAAAAAAAAAAAAAAAGCCATCGGCAGCTGGCCGAGAAAGATGACCTGGTTTGCCAGCTCCTAAGGGACCTGATTGTGTCTCCCAGCTCCGCATAGGGTCTGACACTGACTAGGGGAGTCCAATCAACTTCAGCCAAAGAGACTGGAGGGAACAAGGTAGGAAGGAGGGCAAAGAGGTGGGCGGGCGGGGTGGCAAGAAGAAGAAAAGATTGGTGGGAGGGAAAAGGCCTCCCAGGGCTCGAGAGAAACCCAGTCCCTTGCATCTTCGGATGCTTCCACATTATTTCAGAAAGAGGCTGCTCCAAACTGGGGTAATCTGAAAGCTGCCGGCTGAACAGAAAGATCCCCCTGGGTGCAGCCAGGAAAAATCCCAGGATGGCTTCCAAACCAGGAGCCAGGGCCTGGCTGGCCCGCCGGTGCTCCCCCGAGGAAGTTGAGCAAGTTTGGGTCCCAGCGCCCTCTGCGGAGGGAAGGTGGTCGGGGGCGGCGGGGCACCGCGCGCGCGCGCGCGCGCGAGGCTCGCAGGCGAGCCGGACCGCCGCCCACGTGGGCAGGCCGGCTGCATTTCCGCCCGGGCCGCGCTCGCTCCCACCTCCCCTGGCCGCGGCCCCCGCGCCGCCTCCGCGCGCCCGCTAGGTGGCGCCTGCGCTCTAGTGGGCGCCGCTCGGGCTCGGGCTCGGGCGCGGGCGAAAGCCACGGCGGAGCCGGGCGGCGGAGCGAACCCGAGCCCCAGGATTCCGGGGACTGGAGGGCAGCGGCGGCAGCCAAGGTAGGATTCCTGAGCCTCGGGCGTTTCCCTCGAGCCTCTGCGGTCGGGGTGGGCAGCGCGGCGGCTGCCGAGCCCCGCGCGCGGTCCGCGCCCAGAACCGGAGAAGTCGGAGCGGCCACACGTGTCGTTGCCTAAAGGGGACCCGGAGCCCCGCGGTCTCCAAGCTGGGCCTAGGGGCAGAGCAGAACAGCAGGTCGCCGGCACACAGACGTCCTCCGCTTAGCCTCTGCCTCGGGAAAGCCTGCCCGAATTCCCCGAACGGCAAGTCTGAAAAGGAGAAAAAGAGTTGCTGAGGGCCAGAGCGACTCCAGCTTTGCAGCCCGGTGCGGATGGGAGCCAGACACCCTTCTCAAACTTGGCGGCACGTTGGGATCCCTTAGGGAGCGCTAAAAAAATGCTAGTGCCTCCAGTTCCATCACCACCAGCGCCCCCCCCCCCTCCTCCCCCAGACTCAAATGTAAGTGGTCTGGGTTGGGGCCTGGGCATTTGGATATTTAAAAGCTTCCCAGGAGATTGCAATTAGCCATTAAGTTTGAGGACCCTTGATGTAAGGTTGGAGAAAACCCGAGAACGTTTGTTACAGAGCCTGAATGCTGATTCTTCTTCTTCTCATACCTCCCCACCCCACTCCCCGCCTCTCCTCCTCCTCCTTCCTGCTTTTGAAGCAGGAAATACCTCTGCCTTTGAGCTGTCAAAGCCAAGATAACAAACCAACTGGGCTGGTTCTGAAAGGGTTAAACTCAGAAGTGGGCCAGGAACAGAAATACACTGATATGGAATGTGAGAGAAAACTCTTCAGCTACCCCCCCCCCTCATTTTAGTAAATGCAGCTGAGGAGTCAGAGTAAGCCCCCCCCCAGTAGATAATAAAAATGATAATGTATTTGCATAACAGGCAAAGTGGTTACCAGCATGGGCTGGGAGTCCCCGGAGCTAGCTCAGGAATTCATGGAACCATGCCTGGCTTCAGTTTTCCCATCTGCAAAATGGGTGTGATGGTATAAACCTCTTAGAGTTGTTGTGGGGATTATTAACAATGAAAGGTCACGTTTCCTGAGGGTATACCTGTCCAGGTGCTGCGTTAAGTGCTTTCTGTGCATTTTCAATTTTGACTTCCCATCGTGGCCCATGGGAGAGTCCTGTAATTACCCCTATATGGGTAGAAGAAGCTGGGTGTCAGAAAGGTCAAGGAACATGCTCAGGGTTATATAATTACGCAGATTCTGGGCAGTCTGACTCTAGGGCCCATGTGCAGTAGTAATCTGTTTTCCCTCATTGAGAGAATGTAGAGAAAACACTTAGCACAGGGCAGCTCGTGGTGCATTTTCCATTAACCATGGCTGTCACTGCCTTTGTCACAACAAAGCACTTTCACTGAACTGGCTCATTTGTTCACGATCTATTCGTTATTAAGAGCCTACTATGTGCCAGGCAGCTTCCCAGATGCTAGACCTAAAATGGTGAGTAAGACAGAGAGGTCAACGGGCTCTCAGTGAATTCACACTCCCATGAATGAGAGAACTGAGAAAAAGTACAGTAGATCCTCACCTTTCGCAGATTCTGTAGATGTGAATTCTCCTGCTCGCTAGAATGTGCGTGTAACCCTCAAATCGATATCCACAGCGCTTCTGTGGTCATGCGTGGACATGAGCCGAGTGGCCAGAAACTGGAGCTGAGGTTAACTTAAGGCAAAGCTCTGCCTTCGGGTGTTAGCTCTCATACTGTAAGCAAGTGTCCCTTTTGGGGTCTATTTTGTGCCATGTTTTATGCATTTTTGTGCGCTTCTTTTCTTTTGGTGATTTCTCTGTTTGAAATTGCCCCCAAGCATTGCGTTCAAGTGCTGACTAGTGCTCCTAAGCCTAAGAAGGTTGTGATATACCTTACTGAGAAAACATGTATTTGATAAACTGTGTTCAGGCATGAGTCGTCATGATTTTGGCTGTGAGTTCAATATGATTAAATCAACAGTGTATATTAAATTAGGTGTCTTTAAATAGAAACACACATAACACAAGGTTAGGTATTGATCTGTTGATGAAAATATGACCAGAGGCTCCCAGAAACCTAACTTTAGGTTTTTCCCTGGGAGCAATGGTTCCGTATTTGCTAATTTCATATCCATGGCAACTTTATAGAACATAGCTGCTATGAAGAGTGAGAACTGACTGCAGTTAGACTTCACCCCACGTGCAATGAAAAAATCAAGGTGCAGAGGTGTACAGAAAGGGCCTCCCTTAGATTGGGTGTCAGAAAGGTTGGAAGCGGCCAGGGATGGAGTGGGTGGATGAGGAAAAAGTGTTTCAGGCAGCGAAAGTAGCATGTGCAAAGGCCTAGAGGTCACCAATGGCTTGGCAAGGTGGGGAAACTCAAGGAGAGCCAGTGTGCAGGGAGTGTAGTGGGCAAAGAGAACAGAATTGCAGCAACAATAATAATAGTAATAATAATGATATGCTGGAGACAGAGGCTGGGGCTAGGTGGCACTGTGTTTTTTGTGGGCCGCTCTCATTTCATCCGATTAACACAGTAGTCCTGGCAGCCTGGGCTGGATGGTTTCCCCCTCTCACAGATGAAATTGATGCCCTGTGTGGTTAAATACCTTATCCAAAGTTACACAGCTGGTAAGCAGCAAATCTGACCTCTAGTATCTCCCTCTTAATGTAATGCTGAACAGACATCTGAGTATTGATCCGAGACCTTAGAACATAGTCCTGGGCTAGAGATTTGGTTTGGCCTGAGGAGGAGTCGTAATAAGTGCTGCAGAAGCCATAAAGCATGGGTAAAACTACTTGGGACAGTGCACGGAGTGTAAAGAAGAAAAGTCTTCATGCCCTTTAAAAATAAAAATAGTCCTGATCTAAAACCATTAATGCCTCAATGACAGAGTCCAGTTGCCTGCGGGGGCAGAATAAGTAGTGAGGGTGGGCACAAAAGTGTAGAAAAAGGAAGTGTGAAGGTCTGACCCAAAGGAGCCCGAGAATACTAGGTCTGGCACGGGTCTCCGCATCCATGGGGCAGCCAGTCTCAGTCTGCCTCTTATCCCTGAAGGACAACGATCTTAAGCAAGGCTCAGCAAACCTTTTCCTATAAAGGGCCAGATAGGAAATATTTCGATCTTTGTGGACCATATGGTTTCAGGTGGCATCTTCTCACCTCTGTGGCTGTAGAAGAACAGCAGCCTTAGAAGGCATGGAAATGAGTGTGTTCCAATACAACTTTATGTAAACCTTTATTTATGGACACTGAAATTTGGATTTCATATGACTTTAGTGGGTCACAATATATTATTCTTTTGATTTTTTAAAAAACGTTCAAAAATGTAGGGCACCTGGTTAGGGGTCTGCTTTACAACTCAGATCAAGATCCCGGGGCTCCTTGCTCAGTGAGGAGTCTGCTTCTCCATCTCCCTCTGCCCCTTCCCCTGCTTGTACACTCTCTATCTTTCTTAAATAAATAAAATCTTTTTTAAAAAATTTTAAAAATATAAAGACGATTCTCAGCTCATAGTTGCACAAAAACAGGCTGTGGTCCATGGGCTATAGTTTGCTGACTGTTTATCTAGAATCATGAGACCTGAGGGCCATAAGAATACTAAATGTCTATCTAGCTAAATCTTTACTTGACCCATGAATCCCCATCTGCTGTTCTCAGCTGTTTCTTGAGTTCCCCCAATAAAATGGAAATCACTCACTGGGTAACTCATTCCATTGCTAGAAGTTTGAACTATACCTAGTTGGGACTTCCCCAAACCCAGATCATGAGACAAGAATTTGGGTGTCAGGGGGCACCTGGGTGGCTCATTGGGTTAGGCCTTTGCCTTGGGCTCAGGTCATGATCTCAGGGTCCTGAGATAGAGCCCCGCATCGGGCTCTCTGCTCATCGTGGAGTCGGCTTCCCAATTCTCTAGGCCTACTTGTGATCTCTCTCTCTCTCTCTGTCAAATAAATAAATTTGAAAAGTCTAAAAAAAAAAAATTGGAGTGTCAGGACTTCACCGGGGAAGTGATCCCAGAGAGCCCGGAGAGAGTGCTGTGGCCCCTGGGAAAGGAGGAAAACCAATGAAGGATGTGTTGGTAAGTGAGTTAGCACCAGCACAGTGGCTCAGTCTCGCCAGGAAACCCTTGGAGAGGTTGTGTGTCCCCTGAAGAGGCTAGGGAGCTGGGGGTATTTCCCTGCCTCCTCAAGGCCTCCCCACTTCTGTACTCTGTCCGCGGTCCACCGCACCTCCCACCCACACCCCTCTCCGCCAGAAAATGCCTTCAGAGGGAAAGAGTGCAACTGGAAACTCTCTGCAGGTGGCCTCAGAGGAGCACTGATGAGCACAGGTGCCCTACAAAGTGTTTTCTGATTTGGGTTTTTTAAGCATGCACTGCATACCCCTGGGGACCTCTTGAGATGATCTGGCATGGCATGAAGTCACGGAGCTAAAGGACATGAAGTCTCAGACTAGGAAAAGTGTTCGCTTTGTAAACTGTCTCTGTGCTCGTGCCCTGCTGCTGTCTCTCCCCAGCCCAGGAGCCCCAGCCACACTGGCCTGGTACTTCCTGGAACTTGCCAGACTCTCTTCTGACTACCGTCAACAAAAGAGGTCTAGTGAAGGACTAGACTGGCTTGTCTCTCTTATGGAAAAGACAGAAGTCCTCAAATTCTGGGCACTGAACAGACAAGAGCGGTCAGCTAAAATTTAAGAACACTGTTTTGTTTATGCATACAGTTTCCACCTATACAGGGCAAGTGTTTCTGGCTCCACATTCACAGTTGTAATATAAGGTATTTTCTTTAAAATACATATACAAGGGTGCCCAGGTGACTCAGTCGGTTAAGCATCTGCCATCGGCTCAGGTCATGTTCTGGGGGTCCTGGGATCGAGCACCACATCCTTGGGGCTCCCTGCTCAGCGGAGAGTCTGCTTCTCTCTCTCCCTCTGCCCCTCCCCCTCTCATGCTGTTTTTCTCAAATACATAAATAAAATCTTTAAAAAATGATAAAATAGGGGTGCCTAGGTGGCTCAGTGGGTTAAGGCCTCTGCCTTCGGCTCGGGTCATGATCCCAGGGTCCGGGGATCGAGCCCCGCATCGGGCTCTCTGCTCAGCAGGTAGCCTGCTTCCTCCTCCCTCTCTCTCTGCCTGCCTCTCTGCCTGCTTGTGATCTCTATCTGTCAAATAAAATAAATAAAAATCTTTTTTAAAAATGATAAAATACGGGGCGCCTGGGTGGCTCAGTGGGTTAAAGCCTCTGCCTTCAGCTCAGGTCATGATGCCAGAGTCCTGGGATCGAGCCCCACATCGGGCTCTCTGCTCGGCAGGGAGCCTGCTTCCTCCTCTCTCTCTGCCTGCCTCTCTGCCTACTTGTGATCTCTGTCTGTCAAATAAATAAATAAACAAAATCTTTAAAAAAAAATGATAAAATACATTTGCATAATGCATCTACTTAAAGAAAAATATGATAAAAATGATAGTGGCCGTTTACTGAGCACTTACTAGGCACTTGACGTTATTTGAAGCCCCCGGAAATGCATAATTTAATTACTTCTCACCACAGTTGCATGGGTTCAGTCTTACTTGACGCAGGTACTATTATTAGCTGAGAAAACAGGCATAGGGAAGTTCAGTAACTTGCCCAAAGTTACATAGCCAGTAAGTGACAGAACTGGAAAGTAAACCCTGATTGTCCTGCTCCACTTTTTTTTTTTTTTTAAAGATTTTATTTATTTATTTGAGAGGGTACGAGCACACTCAAGCATGAGCTGGGGGGAGGGGCAGAGGGAGAGGGAGCAGCAGGCTCCCCGCTGAGCAGGGAGCCCCAAGGATGCGGGGCTCCATCCCAGGGTTCCAACCTGAGCCATCCCAACCGAGCTTCCCAGGCCACCCACAGTTTGTGTTCTTAATGGCAGGATGACACTGCTTCTCACAAATGTGACAGAGGAAAAAAAGAAAAAATAAAGTGAAATTATTATTTTGGCTTACCGATGGGAGAGGAAGCCTCCCGTAAGAGGTTCCTCCTTCTCACCCAGCTGAAATCTGTCTCCCTGAGTCGACCGCCCCTTGATTGTCATACTTTCTTCTGGAGCCTCAGAGAACAAATCTGTCCCCTTTTTGTCCCTGCAGGCCTTCAGCTGTCTGATGACAGAGAACCTGCTGGCCCTCCCAGATCTTCCCTGTTCTGGGTTAAATATTGCCAGTTCCTTCTGCTTCTACCCTCGTGTGTTCTCGGCATCTCCCCCCAAGCAGAGGGCCCCTTTCTTCCTTTTTCTTGTGTGTCCCAGAACTTCCAAAGTTGTTTTTGTTGTTCTACCTTTTTTATTTTTTTATTTTTATTTATTATTTTTTTTTAAGGGCCCCTACAGTTCATTCTGGGCTTAGAGTGGATGGCTGTGATTGGGATGATGGGTGAGGCAGAGAGAAGCTAGATAGTGTTGTCCAGAGGGAGACTGTCACTCAGAGAAAGCCCCCCCAGGGCCAGCATCATGGGGTGGGGGGCGGAAGTGGGAGGCTGGTCAGGCTCTTTCTTTGCAGGCCAGAGATGGAGCTAATCAGGCCAAAAGGGACACACTAACCAAATTCACAGGAGCCTGGTAGGGAAGCCAGACCACAAATATATTAAATCACAATAGGACAAGCACTGCGAGGCAGCCTGAAAACTTTATGTCAGCCTGTCAGCACATTCTTTCATCGGTAGGGAAGCCCGCATAGGAAGCCAAATTCTAGTGAGAAGGTTGGTATTCACAGGCCCAAGACGAGGTAAGCAAGAGGAATGAGTTTAATAGCCAGGACAGTCCAAGGGACTTGTATCCGCTGAATGATAGGTCCATGGTGGCAGCCGTGCTGACCTTAGTCCCCTCATCCTTGTGCTCATGGTGGACGTGACTGAAATCAGTGACCAAATCTTTGCCTTCCTACTGCTCCTGGGACCAACCTTAAGATCCTTATCAGGAAGGCGCCTGGGTGGCTCAGTCGGTTTAAGTGTCTGCCTTCGGCTGGGGTCATGATCCCAGGGTCCTGGGATCGAGTCCTGCATTTGGCTCCTTCCTCAGAGGAGAGCCTGCTTCTCCCTCTACCCTTCCCCCGTGTCCATGATCTCTCTCCCTCTCACCGTCTTTATCAAATAAAATATTTTTTTAAATGATCCTTATCAAGAGGGGATTCCAGGCGGCTCTGGCCCTCTGAGCTGTCTGTAACGCTCAAGAGTTTCCAGAAATCCCGATGCTCTGGACAATGGGAGATAAGATAGACTCTAAAGACTTCTCTTTTGTATCATTTTTGCTGAGCTCCTCACGCTTGACCATCTCTGTCTACCTAATATTTCCTCGGCTTATGTTAATACAATTCGCCTTTTTTTTTTCCTTCTCATTGTCAAGTCTTGATTTGATTTCCAGACCTTGCTCTTCCTGCTTTGTCCAGAGGCGCATCCTGTCCTGTCTTAAGAACTTTCGCAGATCAGTAATTACAGATACTGTGTGTGGATTCCGCTGATACGCACTCCCCACATTTGGCGGTGACTTGCTGTATACCTGCCAGTAATAACCTCTTGCAGCGGAGAAGCGGCTCTCTGGGAGCTCTGTTCTAGAATTGGCAGGATCATCATGTTATACTGTTGGTACTGTTATCACTTGTCCATGCCTGAGGCTCGATGGGTCCTGGAAAGGCAGCTAGAGCACCAAACCCAAGAGATCATTGAGTTTGCTGTTACGAGCTTTGGTTATGCTCCTCTGAGCGTTGGGAGACCTATTTTCGCCGGCTTTCAGAAATGTACATTTTGGGACACCTTGTGTGGCTCAGTCTGTTAGGCATCTGCCTTCAGTTCGGGTCATGGACCCGGGGTCCTGGGATCAAGCCCCACATGGGGCTCCCTGCTCGGCGGCAAGTCAGCTTTTCCCTCTCTCTCTGCTTGTGCGCTCTCTCACTCGCACACACTCTCTCTTTGACAAATAAATAAAATCTTTTTTTTAATTTTTTTATTTTATTTTTATTTTTTAAAGATTTTTATTTATTTATTTGACAGAGAGAGATCACAAGTAGGCAGAGAGGCAGACAGAGAGAGAGAGGAGGAAGCAGGCTCCCTGCAGAGCAGAGAGCCCGATGTGGGACTCAATCCCAGGACCCCGAGATCATGACCTGAGCCCAAGGCAGCGGCTTAACCCACTGAGCCACCCAGGCGCCCTGACAAATAAATAAAATCTTAAAAAAAAAAAAAAAAAAAAGTACGTTTTTGTCCAGGGCCTTTCCTCCCTCCTGGCTGAAGAATCTTGACTTCCCGAAAAGGGAGACAAAATGCATACAGAGATGGGACGCCTGGGTGGCTCAGTTGGTTAAGCAGCTGCCTTCGGCTCAGGTCATGATCCCAGAGTGCTGGGATCGAGTCCCACATCGGGCTCCTTGCTTGGCGGGGAGCCTGCTTCTCCCTCTGCCTCTGCCTGTCATTCTGTCTGCCTGTGCTCGCTCTCTCCCACTCTCTCTCTCTGATAAATAAATAAAATCTTAAAAAAAAAAAAAATGCATACAGAGAATTCGTGGCACCTGGGGCCACTGCGGGAGGCCTTCTTCAGATCCTCCAGAGGAAAACTGGGCCCTACCCTCAGGGGAAGCCGCGCTGCCCAGTCTGAGAGTGGAGATCTAGTTCTTATACTAGGAAGGCTACCAGTCTGATGAGAGAAGAGCCATCCCTAGCCTCAGGGAGTCCGATGGAGGAGAGGCATACAGTGTCCTTGGTGTGAACGATTTCGCCAACCCTGAAGATATCACTCTATCTGCGGCTTCTCTCGGGTTGGTCAACAGGCAGGGAAGGGGGCCTGCTTCATTCACAGCTCTGATAGACTTGCGCAAAGCCACATCAGAGGGCCACGGCTTCTGAGCGTCAGCCTGGGGATTGGATTTTATTTTGTTTTATTTTATTTTATTTTTTTGAGAGAGAGACAGAAATAGTGAAAGAAAGCACAGGAACAAGGAGGAGAGGGAGAAGCAGGCTCCCGCAGGGAGCCCTACAGGAGACTCGATCCCAGGACCCTGGGATCGTGACCTGAGTTTAAGGCAGATGCTTAACCGACTAAGCCACCCAGGCACGCCCATTTCTTAATAGACCTTTTCAGACCAGTTTAGATGGACAGAAAAACCGAGATGATATCCCAGAGAGTTCCCATATACCCCACGCCCAGTACCCCCATTACTGAGATGAACACTATGGTTCATAGATGAACGCTATGGTACGTTTGTTACAGTGAACAAACCAATATTAATACGTTCTTAGTAACTGAAGTGCATAGTTTATTCAGATTTTCTCGGTGTTTACCTCCTGTCCTTTCTCCTTGCCAAGACCTCTGCCAGAATTTGGTATCCTGTTTCCTTGTCACAACATCTTATGTATTTGCTGGCTGTGACGATGGAGCGGATTTTCCTTGTTTCTGATGACCTTCCCAGTTTTGAGGAGGACTGGGCAGGTATGTGGTAGAATACCCCTCTGGTGGAATCTGCCTGATGGTTTTCTCAGAATGGGACTGGAGTTCATGGGGTTTGGAGAAGAAAGCCTCAAGAGGTAAAGAGCCATTTTCGTCACATCATGGCGGGCACCCCCGATGTCACCACAACCTACCGCTGTTGACCCTAAGCTCAATCATCCAACTGAGGTAGTGTGTGTCAGGGGTCTTCACTGTCATGTGTCCCGTTCCATCCTGTTCCATATTGTTCTCTTGGAAGGCAGTCCTTACACCCAGCGCACGCTTGAGGGACTGAGGAATTCTGTTCTCCCTTCTTTGGGCAGTGTATCTACAGCCCTTTTTTGGAACTTTTCTGCACGGGTAATTTGACTCTTTTCTCCCATTTATTCATTTCTCGTTTTTTGTTTGTTTGTTTTGTTTTGTTTTGTTTTAAATAATAGCAGGGACCCATGGGTTTTACTTTGTACTCCGGGTTATAATCCAATACTGCCTTATCTTGTTGCTCAGATCATTCTATCTCTGGCCCCTGGGAATGGAATTTGTGAGTTTGGATTTTTTTAAGATTTTATTTATTTATTGAGGGGGGGAGCATGCAAGTGGGAGAAGCAGACTCCCTGCTGAGCAGGGACGCCCATGCCCAATGCCACCCCTGCTCCCCCACCCCCACACCAGGAGATCTTAACCTGAGCCTAAGGAGGAGGAATGCTTAGCCAACTGAGCCACCCAGGCACTCTTGCAATTTGTGTTTTGTAACCAGCTCCTGCGGCCATTTCTTGTACGTATGAGAGTTCAAGTCCCACGTAGATCTGGGTTCCTGGCCCCAGTTCTCCCGCTGACTGGCCCTGGGCGGGCTCTTGGCAAGGCCCTGAGCCGGTGGGGCCTCCGCGCTCTCAGCAGAGACTGGAGCTAATGCTGTTACCTAGCACGTGAGGTTATTGAGTAAGAGGCGCCTAGTAAGTCCTCTGTGCGCAGACCTTGTTGTTCTTGTTAGCTTGGCATTCACATTCCTTCTGGATCGGCCCCCGGAGGTTACACACCGAGGCTAAATATGCCTTCCCAATGCTCACCTTCCAAGACCACGGCGCTGTGTGACCTAGATTCCAGTACCTGGCCCCCCATCTCCCCCGTTACCTCCTCTTCCTGGTGAACCAGCATCGTCTCCCACCTTCTGTCTCGCAGTCACAGCACATACCAGACAGACAGACGACCCATCTGACATGCCCTCTGCCAATTCACACAGACACACATCCTCATTCCTTTCAAGCCCCCTAAAGCACCACTTCCTCTGTGACACCACCCCACAGCCAGGCACGAAGTCCCCTCTCTTCCTGTCAGCTGACAGAGGGGCCCCTGTACCCAGTCTTGCCTCATAGCCCTTATCCCTTTAGACCGTGCCTGGGAGCAAGGGGACGGTCCTCCCTGAGCAGTCCTCATCTCCGTCCGTCTTTCTGTCCCGCCTGCCCACGAGGGGCTCCCCACGCCAGCTTGTGGTCTTACCTCTGTAAGTTTCGACAAGACAAAGGGCGTAGGGGGAAGGACATACCCTGGGTGCTGACTGGGCTTAACTGGACAGACAGCCTGTGAGGGCAGAACTTCTCAGAGGTCGAGAGGCTGACCTGGGGTCGTGTGTGTGTTTGTGTGTGTGTGTGTGTGTGTGTGTACACTCATCATATCACAGCAGGGAAGGGGGTTAATATATATATTAATTATGCAAAAATATACATGACACAAACTTGGCCATTTTAACCATTTTTTTTTAAGATTTTATTTATTTATTTGACAGAGAGAGATCACAAGTAGGCAGAGAGGCAGGCAGAGAGAGAGGAGGAAGCAGGCTCCCTGCTGAGCGGAGAGCCCGATGCAGGACTCGATCCCAGGACCCTGAGATCATGACCTGAGCCGAAGGCAGCGGCTTAACCCACTGAGCCACGCAGGTGCCCCCATTTTAACCATTTTAAAATGTACAGTTCGGTGACATCGAGTACCTTTACACGTCCATAGAACCAACCATAGCCACCACCCATCTCTAGAGCTTTTTCGTCTTCCGAAACTCATGAAACAATGAGTTTAACTGTTGCCTTAGTTTTCATTTCCTCCCTGATCCCTCCTTCCGTCAGCCTCGGACACCCATCTCTCTCCTACCCGTCTCTACGATTTTGACGGCGCCCTAGGTACCCTGTACCCACGGTATTGTGCGGTATTTCTTCTTCTGTGACAGGCTTCCTTCGCTGGGTATGATGTCTCTAAGGTTCATCCATGTTTGTAGCAGGTGTCAGAATGTCCTCCTTTGTTTTTTGTTTTGTTTTTGTTTTTGTTTAAAGATTTTATTTATTTATTTATTTGACAGAGAGAAATCACAAGTAGATGGAGAGGCAGGCAGAGAGAGACAGAGGGAAGCAGGCTCCCCGCTGAGCAGAGAGCCCGATGCGGGACTCGATCCCAGCACACTGAGATCATGACCTGAGCCGAAGGCAGCGGCTTAACCCACTGATCCACCCAGGCGCCCCAGAATGTCCTCCTTTGTAAAGACAGAATAGTCTCCTATTGTATGCTTATGTGGCATCTGGTTTATACATTTCTCTGTCCGTGGACACTTGGGTTGCTCCCACGTTTTGGCCATGGTGAATAATACTGTGATGAGGATGCAAATATTCCTGCCTTCAGTTCTTTTGGGAATATATCTAGAGTGAAATTGCTGCATCATAAGGTAATTATTTTATTTGGGGGGAAATTGCCATAGCATTTCCACAGTGTTTGTACCATTTTATGTTCCCACCAGCAATGCACAAAGGTTTCTATTTCTCCACATCCTTGTCAAATTTGCTACTTTCTGGTTTTGTTTTGTTTTGTTGATAATAGGCATTCTAATAGGATCTCAATGTGGTTTTCATTTCCGTTTTCCTGATGACTGAGATCATGAGCATGTTTTCATGTGCTTATTGACCATTTGTGTATCTTCTTTCTTTTTAAGATTTTTTTTTAAAAGATTTTATTTATTTATTTGACAGACAGAGATCACAAGTAGGCAAAGAAGCAGGCAGAGGGAGAGGAGGAAGCAGGCTCCCTGCAGAGCAGAGCCCCACGCGGGGCTCGATTCCAGGACCCCAGGATCACAACCCGAGCCGAAGGCAGAGACTTGAATCCGTTGAGCCCCCAGGCGCCCCTAATATTTTTTTTTTAAAAAGGTTTTATTTATTTATTTGACAAAGAGCAGGAGAGAGAACAAACAGGGGGAGCAGCAGAGGAAGAGGGAGAAGCAGGCTCCCCACTGAGCAGGGAGCCCCATATGGGGCTCCATCCCAGGACCCCGGGATCATGACCTGAGCTGAAGGCAGATGCTTAACTGACTGAACCATCCAGGCACCCTTTTTAAAAAGATTTTATTTATTTATTTGATAGAGAGAGAGCACGCACAACTAGGCAGAGTGGCAGGCAGAGGGAGAGGGAAAAGCGAGCTCTCGGCTGAGCAGAGAACTGGACGTGGGACTTAATCACAGGACCCTGGGATCATGACCTGAGCCAAAGGCAGACACTTAACCCACTGAGCCACCGAGGTGCTCCCATTTGTCTAACTTCTTTGGAGAAATGTCTGTTAAGTTCTTTGCTCATTTTTAAATCAGGTTGAGTTTTATGTTTTTGTTTTTTGTGCTTTTTTGCCATTGAGTTGTAGAAGTTCTCTATATATTCTGGTATTTATCTCTTGTCAGATATATGATTTGTAAGTATTTTCTCCCATCCCATCATTTCACTACGTTGATAGTGTCCTTTGATACACAGAAGTTTTTAATTTTGATGAAGCTGTTTGTCTATTTTTTCTTTTGTTGTCTATACTTTTGGTATCATCTCCAAGAAATCATCAAATCCAATATCATGAGGCTTTTGTTCAATCTGTTTATAGTTTTAGATTTTATGTTTAAGTCTTTCATCCATCTTAGATAATTTTTGTATACGATGTAAAGTAGCTATCCAGTTCTCCCGGCACCATTTGTTGAAAAGACTAGCCTTTCCTCATTGAATATTTTTGGCCCCCTATTGAAAATAATTCAGCCATACATGTGAGGGTTGACTTCTAGGCTCTCTATTCTATTATGTCGGTCTAAATGTCTGCTTGTATACCAGTAGTACAATGTTCTGATTACTTTGTTTTGTTGTAAGCTTTGAAATCAGAAAGTTTGTGTCCTCCTGCTTTGCTCTTCTTTTTCAAGATTGTTTTTGGCTATTTGGGGTTTCTTGAGATTCAGTATGAATTTCTGTATGGATTTCTCTATTTCTGAAAAAAGCATCCTTGGCATTTTGGTAGAAATTGCATTGACTCTATAGATCGCTTTGTGTAATATTGACATCTTAATGTTGAGCTTCCCTCTCTATGAACACAGGATGTCTTTCCTTTTATTTGTATCTTCTTTCATTTCTTTCAGCAACATTTTACAATTTTCTGTGTATCAGTCTTTTGCCTCCTTGGTTGTATTTATTCCCAAGTATTCTTCTTTGATGCATCTTTCCACTTTTTGAGGATCTTGATATATTGAAAAATGAAGAAATACAAAACAAGGTACCAGACTGGTGGTCACCTTAAACTGTATGGTCCTCTCAGTGTTTCTCAGGGGCAACATACGTAGACAGTGATAGAATTATATAGTGTCAAGGGCCTAATTTCGAGTCCCTTCATCAGTGTGAGGTCCCCCGTCCACTCACCCCCACCATGATGGGAGGAAAGTGGCTGGGCAGGTCCTCTTACTGGGCTAAGAGTGAGAATAGCATAATAGTCCCCCAGGTGGGCCCTGCTGAGGGATCCCACAAAGGCCTGAAGTCACCATAAGCCAAATCAAAGCATCTGTCCAGCATGTGATGCTGAGAGCACTGAGACCCCTTCGAAGCTTCCCCGAGGTCATGCGGACTTTCTACCTGGAACAGAAACAGTCCCCCAGAAATGCAGATGAAACAGAACAGCCAGCTTGCCCACCCCCACAGCCTTAACCAACCCCAAGGAGATTTTGCTGGCCCACATCAGTTTCAGTTTGAGGAGTTGTGTGAGGACAAAAGGTGAGGGAGCACAGAGTTAGAGGGCCAGTCCCTGCTCAGGCATTTCCTCACCCCCTGGAAGTCTTTGAAATAGCAGGCCTCTTCTCTTTGGTCATTCAACTGTTTTCCGGCTTTCTTGACCTCAGAGTCTCCTGGTGAAACTCTGTTCTTTCTCAGGCAGTGATTTATTTTGCTTCTTGGTCATTTTTGGCCTGTGGGGATGCACATGCAACACACACACACACACACACACACACACACACACACACGTCACTCCACATGTCTGCAGAACTCCTAGGCTTCAGGATCTGGAGACATGGTCCCTGTCTCCTCTCTCCTCTCCTGAAGCCTGTTGTTGTCTTACCCCCAGCCGGAAGCCCCTCTGTCACAGGGCCAGTCTCCTGGCCACTTGTTCTACTCCAGCTGCTGTTCCTGCAGGCTCCAGCCAACTCCAATTTCCATAGCAACTGAAATTCATTTTCCATCCCTGCAGTTCCACTTTGGAAAGGAAACCCGTAATAGTCCTTTAAAAGAAAAAAAAAAAAAAAATTGAGCTACATCTGGCATCGTCAACTTGGACTATTCAGAATTCCTTGCTCCCCCCTCCAACTCTCTGGTCCCCTAAAGACCCTCCCTTACTTCCCGCCATCAGCCTCCACCCCTCTGACTCCCCGGGGCTCCTGACTCAAAAGCAAGTCCAAGGAGAAGTCTGTGTGGGCTCTTTCTCTCTGGAAATTAATGCAAGATGACTTTGTGCCTTGGCAACCCAAGAAGGGGAGGTTAGAGGCTGTATTCTACTGCATCAGGTGATTCTGACCCACTTCACCACGGATGCCTGTTTGCTGCCCTCCTGGGCTGGAAGGGCTCCAAGAGTGCCTGAACATGTCGCGTCTGTCTGTAAAGATGAGGTTCCTACTCACTGACTCTCAGGCAGTCGTCTCCAGGTTGTTTGAGCAAGATTTGATGCTCGTACTCCCAGAATATAGGTGAGGTTCAGTGGGGTGGAGTCCGGAGTCCCGTGACTAAGAAAGAATTCTTGAAACGTCTTTGGTGCCAACTGGTGGCTTATTAAAGCACAGGGACAGGACCCATGGGCAGAAAGAGCTGCTTCCCCGGGGGTTGTGAGGGGTGACGGGTTATAGACTATGGGGTTAGGGGAGGTAAGGAAAAAGGGAGTTGTCAAGGTTGTTTTTCCCTCAAGCGAGGTATTAATATAAGAGGGGGGATTCCTGGAAGAATGTCACACACGTTCCACCCAGGAGTGGGGGTGTGGGTTCTTCTGCTTGTGCTTTGTCCTCAGCTAGCCTTCTGTTCCCTCGTCAGCTTGGCTGGCATGACACGTACAGGAGCCTACGAGTATGATGTGAAGGGGTCTCTCCCCTCTCCTACCCCCAGAAAGACTTCCCTTATTGACTGCCTCTGTTTCTGATGCCTAAAATTCCACCACTGGCCACACGTGCCATTGGGCTCACACTCTGTTTCCTATTAAAAACGCCAAGTGCCTGTCAAGTTGTGGTCCGCTTGGATACTCCCACGCCTAGTGCTGTACCTTGCCGGTAGTAAGTGCTCAGTAAATGTTCCTTAGATTGAATTCATGTTTTAGCATAGAATGCTTCAACAGACAACTTTTCTAATCTGACATCTGGCCCCAAGCACTTCTGGGCACATTACGGCAAGAAGGGAATTATTTATTTTTTTAATTGACCACTCCCCCCTCCCCTGCCCTCCCCCACGGTCCGTATGGATTGGATAACTGAGAGTCACAGGCAAAGTGCGGTTACCAGTTTCCAGAAGAGCGGTTTGTTCTGACGGCTGCTGAGGAAACAGTGTGTGCCTGGAAAATGAGGAGTGTCATTAAACACCTCCAAGGGGGAGACGCTGTTTGTCTAAATACGGGTCTTTATCTCTAAAACATGCCCCCCCCACCACCCCACTCCCGCTGCCCATGTGTGCTGGGCTTTTCCAGTCGCTGGCGATGTGTTTTGGAACACAGCGTGGGGGAAGAGCCCCCATGGGCCGTTCAGCTCCGGCTATGAAAAATACAAGCTGCGTTTGACGGAATGACAAAAAGAAATCTGTGGAACCAGGAAGCGTAGTAAATACCGTGACTCTCTGCAAATGTGCACAGCCCAAACAGATTTTTCCAGTCTGGAAAAATGAAGAGATTTGTCTGTGTGAAACCCGCCAGCTCTCGGCCCCTCCTCCCTTTTCCCTGCTCCACCCCCACCTCCTGGCAAGGCCGCCCACCCTGCCCCAGACATTCAGTCATCCGCTTTCATCCTTTGTGACTTGCTTTGCCCCAGGAAATAACACTGCCCAGGCTCTGGGGAGATACCCCAGCCTCTCCCAAGCATCTCTGAGAGTCGCCTGTCTGGCTGGGTGTTGCCGGTCATTTCTGACCTTGGCCGGATGCGGCTCAGGGCTGAACCGTCCAGGAGGCAGTGGGTCTGGTGTCTCCACTTGCTGGGCTTTATCCTACCTGTCCCAAGTCCCCCACCACACCCCCCCTTTCCTTTTGAAAGAACCTTTTTTTTTTTTTTTAAGATTTTTTTTATTTGACCGGGAGATCACAAGCGGGCGGGGGGGGGGGGGGGGGGGGGGGGGGGAGCAGGCTCCCCACTGAGCAGAGAGCCCGATGTAGGGCTCGATTCCAGGACCCTCAGATCATGATCTGAGCTGAAGGCAGAGGCTTAACCCACTGAGCCACCCAGACACCCCGAACCTTTATCCCGTCCCTTCTTCCGTGAGCCAGTGTTTAGAGAGAGCACTTGCAAAAGGTGAGGGTTTAAAAGCCCTCTCTTGAGGCTAGTCAGAGGGTGGAGGTAGAATAGGAAAATTTTCAGTGACTCAAAGACAACCACAACCAGGACAACCATTGGTGGGGATGGCTTCTGTATGGGAGGGACTTGCAGAGAAAATCTGAGCTGCACCTAGCCTAGGAGATAGACTTGCATAGCAACTGTGCTGTGTTATTTGATGGTGTGTTTGCAGGTGGGGGTGGGGCGGGAAGAGGGGTGCTGACAAAGACTATGGGGCTGTAAACACCCACCCTCCGGAGTGCTGCCCTGAGACCATATATCCAGCCTGCAGTTCAGTCTGTTGAAAAGGGCACTGGGAATCAGAGCAATGGGCTTGAACCCTGGCTTCTCTCATTAGGGAGTAGCTGTTAGTCACCTCTCCATCCGCAGCACCTAGGACAAGCCTGCCGACAGCAGGCGCTCTGTTGCTGTTTGTGGAGTCGGTGAGTGAATGAATGAGCCAGTAACCTTGGATCCTTTTCCATTGTGAGCTTCAGTTTCCTTCTCTCTGAAAAATAATATGAAAAATCTGACACTTACTCTGCCTAGCCTGCCAGGGGAGAGTGAGAGGGGGTGGAGAGGGAATGAGAGTGAGATTGTTGGGGTGGGGGAAGGAGAGAGCGAGAGAGCAGACGGATGAGCATTTTTTATCCTCTGTAAATTGGAATTTCGGAGTCAGTTTGGTTTCTGGTTCCATGGCTCACCTTTAGTGTTTATGTCCTTTATCAGGAGGAAGGGCTGTACTCCACAGTGTCCCTCAAACACTTCTCCATCCTATCATCTGAGTACCTTAAGGACAGGAGGATATTTTGGGTGCTTTTAACAAAGCAGTTTAGGGGCGTCTGGGTGGCTCAGTGGGTTAGGCCGCTGCCTTCGGCTCCGGTCATGATCTCAGGGTCCTGGGATCGAGTCCCACATTGGGCTCTCTGCTCAGCAGGGAGCCTGCTTCCTCCTCTCTCTCTCTCTTTCTCTCTCTCTGCCTGCCTCTCTGCCTACTTGTAATCTCTGTCTGTCAAATAAAATAAATAAAATATTTAAAACAAAACAAAAAAAAAAAAAAACAACAACAACAACAAAAAAAAAACAAAGCAGTTTAAATCTGACAACAATGCCTTTTAACATCCTCAGCCTCGACAGGGCCATCGCCACATCAGTCCTGTACTTGGTCCCAGAACTCCCGTGAGACCCTCCCGAGGAATGGCCTGAGCTCAAACAGGTGATTTTCATGAAGAACTGGCGGGGGGGTGGGGGGTGCTGGGAATCTGCCCCCAGATCTTCGCCCGTGCTGGCTCCTCTGCCTGCAACACCCGCCTTCCCTTTCCCAACTGGTCCAATACCTACTTGACTTCCAGATCTCCACTTAGACCTCATTTCTTCCAGAATACATTCCCCCATTCCTCCCCCTCTGTCCTTCAAGCTGAGCCTCCACCTACCTGCCCTCTCTGGGTTCACCTCCCCTGTCCAGCTGCTCGCCAACTGAGGTACGGTCACCCATTCACCTGTCTGCCTCGCTCTTAAATGAAATGGTGGGCACCCTGAGGACGAAGACTGGGTCTTTCTTGTTCACTGTTGTAAGCTCACTGCCGGACCCCAGGACGGTGCCCTGTACATGTATACTGATGAAACGAATAGCCACAGTGTGTTGGGGGAGAGGGGAGACCGAGACCAGAATCAGGCAGGTTCTCCTAGAAGGGTACTCCCCAAAGCCTAGAAACACTTCTGCTACCAAAATGGCTTGCATGCAAACTAAGCGTGTGAATCCGTCCACACCCAGAGATGTGTGCACACACTCCGTTGCCAGCAGTCACTGGCGCAGAGCACCCCGCCTTGCTCTGAATGGTCTCTCCGCCATCCCCTCTGACCCATCTTCTTCACTCCCCATGCATAGGAAAATGCACGAATCAGACTCTAAGTGGCTAAGTGGCAGAGTAAAGGTAGCCAGGGAAAGAGATTTGATTATCATACCTTGGCCTATAATCTTTCCTCATCTCTCTCTCTGTCTCAGCATCACAGATTACATCTCACTGGAAGGCAATTCTACTTATTTCTCTTCTATACAATTCAAGAAGACACTCAACTTAAAAAAAAAAATAAAATAAAAATAAAAAGCTCAGCAAACTGTTTCCCCCGGCTCTTTGGAGCCCTGCCAAATAAATATATCTTTAGGCAAAGAGTTTTCAGCTCCGTGCCTTGGTTTCCCTCTTCTCTCTCCCATGGAGACGAGGAACAGAAGCTATCCTTCGAGCACAATATGTTTCCTGGGGGTGGGGCGGGGAGAGCTCCTTAAGTACCCAGAGTCCCCAGTCACGATTTTGTCACGGGCACGCGAAAGGACGGTGTTGTTTGGTTCTTCAGTGGGCAGGTGAATTTTAAGTTGTTTGGAAAGTTGACTCAGATTTGGTCAGATGTGGAAGCCGTGGCCTGCCCTACCGAAAGAGAGCGTTCAGGAACTGGCCGTGGAGAGGAGAATTTCTGAAGCTGGTGGGAGGGTTGCTGGGAAGGACCCAGCTGGCCGCAGATGCAGCGTGATAAAATGACAGAAGTCTGAAAGTGTTTCGTGAGCCCCGGGAACAGCAAGCAGCCCTACCTCCTCAGCATGCTGGCCAAGGCCCTTGGCCATGTGGCTTCATCTGACCTCCTCTGGCCTCCTCCCAGCGCGGCCTGCCACGTGGCAGGTGTAGAGGACCTGCTTCCTAGGTCAGGGCGGCAAGCGGGGTCTTAAGGTGAACTCAGACCCTTAGAGAGGTTTTATGTGGCCACTACCATCAGCCTTTGCGATATCTGTCACTTAAACCTGTTGTCAAGTTAGGAGACTTCATGTCAAGTCCTGGTCTCCACTTCCTTGGAAAAACAGAAGATCTGGCAACACGGAGCTCACCTTCTTGAACAACTGTAACCAGGCGGAGGTGGGAAGCTGCAGCTCCTTCCAGAGAGGACTTGCTGGCCTCAGTCCCCACTGCCACCAGCCATTGGTCCCCTCTGGGCAGAAAACAGGGTCAGCCACCTTTTATCACCTTGCCCCACGGGCCATCATTGTTACCTGCTGTGCAGCCAAAGGCACTGGCCTGTGACCTCTGCCTGGGTGAGGACCTCCTGTCCCCTAGGCCCCTGCTGATGCACAGACCCAGCCATCCTCCCTGGCCCCGGGGTGGTGCTGATGTGTACAGTTGCAGTGCTGAGGGTTGAGCTTTTTCTGCCTTTAAGGGGTAAGGTGCCATTATTGTGAGAAAGTGCAAGGCCACGGGCTACGGAGCAGGCCAGGACCGGTTCCTCCCTTCCCAGATAACACACTCCCACTTCCGCAGCAACCTTCTGGGAATCGTGCCCGCTCGTGACTTTTCCTTTTTTCTATTCTATTAGTGACTTTCAAAAAGGACATTTCAGCCAGCTAAAGGGAGCAGATGGCACTGTATCAGGCCTCCTGCAGGCTGACTTTGGGGTGGGGGTGGGGGAATGGGGGCTTTCCTGTGATTAGTTCTTGTACCTGGTAAGCTTTGATCTCTCAGGCTGTGGAGGTGGCTTCTCCTAAGGAAGGAATCAGGCCATGCTTAACCTTGATCACCGCAATCACTGTTCTCCTTGTCCTTCTTTTATAAACAAGGAAATTGGAACAGAGCTAAGAGAGGCTTTTTCATACACTTTAGGAAAGAATGAGCAATGGAAAAAGGAAATTGAGAGCTTTGGGGAGTTTATAGGAGAGAAGCATTGGAGTTTGAAATAGAAGCTGGGAATCCATATGTTGGGAGGAAAGAGAAGAAAAGAACAGCCACACGCACACAGAGCTTCAAGGGGAAGTGCGGAAATCGTTATGGGAAAGGGGGCAGGGAAGCCCACGTGGGTCTCCCTTTATCAGCCCCAGATGTTCAGGCAACGGCCCCCAGGATGCCCATGAAAGGGTCCAGAGCCTATGGTGCTAGACTGAGTGTTTTCTTAACTGCCAAGGAGCACGTGACTTCGGTGGCAGGGAGCTTTCCTCTGTGTCCCCCATGACTCCCCGAGGCCCTGCGAGGTCTGCACCACGCCAGGCAGATACAGACAGGGCTACCTCTAGATTTGGAAGTGGGCAGCCACAGTTCACCTTGCACGGATCCCTGCCTGTCTGCCCCCATCAAGCCTAGGGCTGGCCCAACCTGCCTCCGTTGACCTGTGCCCCAGAGTGACCTAGGTCCGGCTGGCAAATTCCACCTGCATAAATGACTTAGCCTCTCCAGCCTCAGTTTTACCATCTTTAAAATGGGAGGGGGGGTGCCTGGGTGGCTCAGTGGGTTAAAGCCTCTGCCTGCAGCTCGGGTCATGATCCCAGGGTCCTGGGATCAAGCCCCGCATTGGGCTCTCTGCTTGGCAGGAAGCCTGCTTCCTCCTTTCTTTCTCTCTCTCTCTGCCTACTGTCAAATAAATAAATATTTTTAAAAATAAATACATAAAATGGGAGGGGAGAACGAACCATCATTAGTGAGGTGCATAGCAAGATACATGTAAAGGGCTCTGGGAAGAATAAAGCCCAAAACATGGGGTTTTTTGGTTTTGGTTTTTCTTTGTTTTTTTTGTTTTTGTTGTTGTTGTTGTTTTTCTTTTTCTTTTTCTTTTTTTTTTTTTTGGTTGTTCATTACACTTTTAAAAAAAAATCACTATGGAAAATTTCAAACATCTGGGCAAGTAGACAGAATACAGAATAAAGCCCCATACACCCGTAACCTAGCTTCCATAATGATAAGTTCATGGCCGATCTTAGTTCATCTCTATCCTCCACGTTACCCAGCCCTCTGTTATGTTGAAGCAAATATGGGAGGTATCTGGGAGATATTTTATTATTTTATCTCATTACCAAACATGTAATGGCCGACTTGCTCCCCCAACCGGTTGAAACTTACCCTCCCCCGAGATGTCCCTTTTTGTACCTTTTCCCCTCTTCCAGAGGGCCACATCTGCCCTCCCCGCCGGGCACCAAATTCATCTCAATGTCATTCTTCCTGCAAGAATCATGACTGATAGCAGCTCAGGTTGTAAGGCCCCAGGAGGCCTGGGGTGTCTTTGCATTTTACCAGACTCCAGTGTTTTCTTAAGAGATAGCGGAGCTCTAGAAGGGGGACGTTGAAGCATCAGTTCCCTGGAAGGAGAGGCAGGTATTGGGCCATTTTGAGCCCTCCCAGCCTTTGACATCAAGCTTAAGCCCTATAGGAACTGGCTAAACACCTGGTCTTATTGGTGCCTTTCTTCCAGGGAAGGGGCACCTGGGGTGGAGAACACCGGTGAATTATGTCCTCCCTTTGGCCTCTGGCTGCAGGAGAGGGGGCTCTCCTCTCCCAGCAGAAGCCCTAATGCTGACTGAAGCTTGCGATGCAGCTAGGAGACTCACTTCTTCTCAAAGCCTGGTGGAGGGGATAGAATGCCTGCTCCAGAGACCAAATTCAAGACGAAATGAGCTAATGCTGTATCTACTAGGATTCTCTTGGTCACAAGGGATGGAAAATCCAACCCAAGATGCCTTTGGAGGAAAAAAAAAAGGGGGGGGGATTGGGGGCTTACCTTGAATCAAAAAGTCCGGGGGTGGTACCAGGGATCGGCACCCACCTTCTAACACATGTTGGGGTGGGGTTCTGGTTTCCCCACACCACAAAGGAAGTCTCTGGGACATCGGCTAGGCATCCTCCAGTGCAACTCCATTCTGACACTGTCTACATGGAGGTAGTGTCCAATCCCACAGTTAGTTAAGCGCTGTCTTACAAGACTGCGCACCCCCCCAACTCCAGAGGCCAGTCCCTAGTTCATGCTGTCAGCTGTGCCTCTGATGGATGAGCTCTGAACTGGAGGTCCCCACAACTCCTTCCTTGGGTTTGACCAATTTGTTAGAGCAGCTCTCAAAACGCAGAGAAACTGTTTACTTAGTAGATTATAGGTTTTGTTATAAAAGGATGTAACTCAGGAACAGCCAGATAGAAGTGACCCATAGAGCAAGATGTAGGGGAAAGTGCAGAGCTTTCATGCTGTTTCCCAGCACACCAGATTTCCACGTGTTCACCCTTCTGGAGGCTTTCCAAACTCAGTCCTTTTGGGTTTTTATGAAGGCTTCATTACATAGGCACAATTGATTAAATCGTTGTCCATTGGTGATTGAGTCAACCATCACCCCCAGACCCCCCTCAACGTCCCTGGAGGTCAGGGGGTAGGGACTGAAAGTTCATACCCTCTAATGGTCTGATCAGCTCCTCTGGCAACTAACCCCTTTTCTTAGGTGCTTTCCAAAAATATCTCATTAACATAACAAAAGATACGTTGCCCCGCCCCCCATCTCAGGAAATTCTGCAGGTTTTTAGGAGTTGTTATCCAGACACTATGGTGATGAAATACCAAATCTCTACTTACTATTATGAACCACAGCATTACAGGTGGACATGACTGGTATTTGGGGTTCAACTGTTAAAATCAGGTCTGGGTTTCACTCTACCTCTTGGCTCCAGATTTATTTCAACTTTCATTTGGGGTTAATGTGATAACAAGGCAGCAGCAGCATCGGTTTTTGCCCCTGGATCCTTTGAGGGTCTCCATAGAGAACTTTTTCTTTTTTTTTTAAAGACTTATTTATTTGACAGACAGCAAGAGAGGGAACACAAGCAGGGTGAATGGAAGAGGGAGAAGCAGGCTTCCTGCCAAGCAGGGAGCCTGATGGGGGCTCGATCCCAGCACCCTGGGATCATGGCCTGAGCTGAAGGCAGATGGAGCCACCCAGGTGCTCTGAGAATCTCTTTTCCAAAAGTCCTAACAAAAGTCTCAAGGACCCTGATTGGGACACATGACCATCCCTGAAAGCAATCCCTGTGTCCAGCAGAGTGAGAGGGGCTCACTTGCTCAGGCCCTGTGATTAGACCTACTGGGACTGAGAGGGTGGCAGGAGGCGTGGTCCCTTGGAGGGCATGGTTACCAAAATGGGGCTTGGATCAGTACCGGTGATGAACAGAAGATGCTCAGTCTTCATGCTTAGCAAGTCTCTGAGTACATTATGGAAGCTCATCAAATGTTAATTCCCTTCTAGCTCATGGAGACTTTTTTCTTCCTTTTCAAATAAGTTGTACATATTTGATCTCATAACAGTCCCTGAGACAGACAGGAGTGCAAGGAGTATCTTCCCATATTAAAGATGAGGAAATCAAAGCACAGAGCAGGTAAAATCTTTGCCCATGGGGGTGCTGGGTGGCTCAGTTGGCACGTCATGATGGGGGAGGGAGGTCCAGAGATTTAGCCCTGAGTCAGGCTCCCTGCTCAGCGGGAGCCTGCCTTCCCTCTGCCCTACCCCCAAGTGTCCTCCCTCTTGCTCTGCTCTCTTTCTTTCAAATAAACTGTTTAAAAATTTAAAAATTAAAAAAAAGTGGGCACCTGGGTGGCTCAGTGGGTTGGAGCCTCTGCCTTCGGCTCAGGTCATGATCCCAGTGTCCTGGGATCAAGCCCCGCATCGGGCTCTCTGCTCGGCGGGGAGCCTGCTTCCTCCTCTCTGCCTGCCTCTCTGCCTACTTGTAATCTCTGTCTGTCAAATAAATAAATAAAAATCTTTAAAAAAAAATTTTTAAAAAAGACTTTGCCCACAGTCAGAAAGCAATGTAGTATGGACCTGCCCTGGAGTCCCACGGAGACATAAAGGGCTTGGAATTGCTGGGCAGATCCACTGGAACTGGAAACTGGGATCTATGAGCCTTATCATATAAACATGGACTTTATTGATATCAGCTGCCTGGGTTTGTCCCCAGGTTAGTCAGATAGACTGGTAGCAGGCTGGGGGGTCAAGTACCCGTTGATATGCCCTCCCAGGTGGCAAGGGAAGATGTACATAGGCTGAGACGCTCCTCCCCAGGGAAACCCTCTCGTGACTGACTTCCTTTTACCCCAGGGAACTGTGTACAAGACTTGGTTTTCCTTGTCCCGGAAAACACACACACACAGACACACACACACACACGCACAAACACCAGTCCAGAAAGAAGTGTGGAGTGGGAGAGGCCGTACTAGTCGCAGGGCTGACTCCTAAGGGAAATTGGTCCTGGAGCCAAGAGTGTCCTTTGCCAAGACATAGAGGGACAGCAGAAGCCCCTGGTCAGATGGGAGTGGTTTAGCCAGAGTTCTCAGGATCCTCCCGAGTGTCTTTGGGATCTCTGAAGAGCTGTCCAAATAAACAGCTCCCCTCCTCTGCATCCAGGTTTTGAACACATTGAATAAGAAAGAAGACAAAGGAGTGGCAAAGAGCCAGAGTGCCCCCTTCCTTGTCACTAAAGCTAGCATGGAGGACGTGGCTCAGTGGGAGGACAAAATTGACTTCCTAAGGGAGCCTAGAAGGAACTGGGCCAGAGCAGATCATCATAGATGGCCTTCCCGGGTATTCCAATCAGACAGATTGTTCCATCGCTGTGGGTAGTGAGAGTAAAGACGAAAAAATGAGTTTTAGGGAAAATCCCTCCTCATGGAAACCAGAAGCTAAGAAGACATGTGACCTTGGCGAGTTATTCCTCTCTTGGCATTCTTCTCTTCTTGGGTCAAATGGGCATGATCACAGTATGTGCCTCACAAGGAGGCACTGGGAGTTCGAAGGGTTAACTACGTAGGACAGCCCCCTCCGGGTTCATGGCGGGTGGCCCTGCTGCTTTTTTTCTCCAGCACGAAGCCCAGGGCCCCTGGGTCCTGCTGTGCCTGCGTATCTCTCTCTCTCTCTCTCTCTCTCTCTCTCGCTCGCTGTAAAAATTCATGCAGATGTCGGTGTGCAGGGGCTTTTTGGTTCCTGGCCTCTTCCCAGGCTGTGTTCTCCCCTTTGGTCGGGGGTGGGGGGGCCGTGAAGGGGGCGGCAGGGAGATGGCAGAGACATCCTCTTCACCGTGGTGAGCGCGGCTGCCACCTCCCCATGCCCTGTTCCAGCAGGTCCTGGCTCCAAGTTCAAAGCCAAGGTGGCTTTGTTGAGTAATTCAGTGACACTGCCTGCCCACCCGCCATCGGAGGGTAAGTCTCACTCCCACACACCCATCTGCTAAGCATCTGCTGCCCTGTGTTTTGTGGTGTGGAGGCTGGGAACAGGCACGCCGCCCCAGCTGACCGCGTGGAGGCTGGGCTTCCTTCCTCCCCCTGCTGCCCTTGGGCTCGGTCGGTCTCGGTCTGCCTCTCTCTCTCTCTCTCTCTCTCTCTCTCACACACACACACACACATACACACACACAGCCCCACTCAATGAGGTTTCAGATCCGCTCCCAGGCTGGTTGGCGCTGACTGCATCTGGATTCACACCAACCTTTTCCTCCTGGGGGTTCAGAGTGTTCTTGGAAGGAAGCCTGGGAAGGGAAAGGCCTTCCCCAGCATTCCCCCTGCCGTGGCTGGCTGACAGCAGAGTCGGGAGCTGCCAAGAGCTGTGGAGTCAGACAGACCTGAGTTCAAATCCCTGGGTGACCTTGGGCAAGCTGCTTTCTGCTTCAGTTTCCTCATCCATAAAAAATGTGATAGTAACAGGATCTATCTCACGGGATTGGGGCCAGGATTCATCGAGATGCTAACTGTGTAGCACTCGCCCCAGGTCTGGCCGGAGGGAAGGGCTTGAGGGGGGGGGGGGGTCGCCCTTGACCATCAGCGGGGGATCCCCTGGCTTCCCGGCTCGGGGAGGAAGGTGTTCCTGGAGTGGGAGAGAGGGCTATCTCCTTGGATCCACCCCACCTCCCACATTAGACCCTTCCCACAGTTACGCCCCAGGGGACCAAACAGATTTGCTCTAATGCAGAATGTCTCATTTGTCCGGTCACTCCCACGCCTGGTGTGGTGCCTGGAACTTAAAAAGCACTAAATGTTTGCAGTAAACAAGTGCAAGGAACAGGGCAAGAGACTGTCTGGCAGGCGGCCTCGGTTCCAGCACTGGTTTCTGAACTCCAGGCTGTTCTTTCTGCCCCTTTGGCCTCCCCCCCCCCACCCCGCCTCCCCTCCCTCCTGCTGACCTTCCTCTTCAGACCTTGCTTTCTTTTTTTCTCGGAAGGAAATAGCTTCCTTCTTTCCTTTCCTTGTAATATCCAGGCTGTGAGAGCATCCCTTGAGAGCCCTTCACCCAGCCGAGAGCCGCGATTCCTCTTTCAAATGGAGTCTGTCCCCTGACTCATTCATTAAAATGCATAGGGCATGTGACCAAACTGCATAATGAGTCTCTCCCGAGGAGGAAGGCTCAGAGGCAAGCGGCAGGGAGATGCTGCCAACTGCAAAGCAACGCCACCCACCCCCCCTGCTGTGGGTCAGGCTCATTGGCCCGTCGTGCCCTGGGAAGGCTGGGGGCTGCCGTTCATCCCCAGTAAATCAGCCAAGTCCTGGAGAGCTCCAGCCTGGCAGTCTTGGAAGCTGTGTTGCTTTGGAGAGTCCAACCCTTGTGACCTTTGCTCAACCTTCCCCCACTCCTGCTGCTTGAGTCTTTATTTAAATATATCTCTTAACGATCCAAGGAACGTGAGTATATTTTTATCACAAAACATTCAAACATAAAAGCAAGCCCCTTTAATAACTCCCCCATACCACACCCCCTCTCCCAGATGACCTTCTGGTCATCCAGAGCACTTCGCCTTCCAGGGTTTTGGCTGCCCCTTGAAGGCGATCTGGGGGAGCCCAGACACCCTTTTGCCCTCCTGAGGTCCCAAGCCAGTTCTCTACAAAGCTGTCAACGTGCATCTTGGACACCTTCTCAGCCCCCTTCCTGGCAAGTCCCTTGTCTGTCATGCAACCTCCAGGTACCCCACCAAATCCCATCCATGCAAGAGAGCCCTACCATATGCAGTAAGGAAGCCAGACCAGATGATTCCTAGATGAGAAATTCAGGTCTAGGGGCTCCTGGGTGGCTCAGTCAGTTAAGCATCGTCTACCTTTGCCCCAGGGTCCTGGGATCGAGCACCAGACCAGGCTCCATGCTCAACCAGGAGCCTGCTGCTCCCTCTCCCTCTGCTGCTCCCCCTGCTTGCACTCTCCTGCTCTCTGTCAAATAAATAAAATGTTTTAAAAAAAAAAGTAATTCAGATTTAACTGCTTTCCAGAGACATCTGCACTTGACTGTCAGAGTCCTGAAGAGTGCAAATGGTATCAAAATGCAGTGATCTTCATGGTGGCCTCTCTCGGGCACTAAGGGCCTCCTGAGCTCTACTTTTTGGGTGGTGAGGCTCTCTGAACCCACTAATTCATTTCACTTGAGTAATGACCTATCCCACAAACTTCCCTGAATCACAATAACCCACATGCAGAGTGGGAATCAACTCTCATGCTGCCCTCATGGGGATATGAAGTTTCAGTGGAATTAGCTCCATAAAGCCATCCATCAGCCTTTCACCTGGCACATGATCAGAGAATGCAAGTAATGTTAGTAATTGTCATGGTCATCATGATTTTTATTCTGGTCTGTAATACTCCATTCATTCAAGGAGTATTTGTATGGAGGACCTTCTGTGTGCCAGGCACTGTTTTAGATCCGGGGAGGAAAGCAGTGAATGAGTCAGACACACTTCCTGCCCTCAGTGGGCTCATATTCTAGCACAAATGTATTGTACCCTTGTGTTTGGTAAGGACTTCATCTCCTATTATGTCCCATGGTCCTCACTCATGTCTTCAAGCCATGCAAAGGCAATATGAGTGTCCCTATTGTGCAAATAGAAAGCCACGGTTCAGAGTAATGGGACAGGTAGAAAGTGGCCAGCTACGTACGACCTGATCTCCAGGTTCTGACTCCAGTTTCTGTGCTCTCTCCCAGTGGGCACTGATGGTTATTCTGGGCTGCAGGAGGAGGAGGGCATGTAAGCAGTTCCCAGAGCTCAGGAAGCCTGACCCTACCAGCAGGAGCACAGAAAAGAGGAGGGGCTACCCTTTGTGTGCCTTTGAGAATCTCAGTTAGTTCTGTCCATGAACTGAATCAACTGGGCCTAACCAAATATTCCTCTGCCTGGTGCCAGTTTCAGAGGCCTGGAGGAGGTTTGTTCAGTGAAGAAGCACTTGCTGGGGTGGCTGGGTGGCTCAGTCGCTTAAGCATCCTGCTCCTGGTTTCCACTCAGGTTATGATCTCGGGGCTGTGGGATTGAGCCCGCGTCGGGCTGTGTGGGGACCCGCTTGAGAGTCTCTCTCTCTCCTTCTGCCCCTCCCCCCACTCTCTCTCTCTCTCTAAATGGATGAATAAACAAATAAAATCTGAAGAAAAAAAAAAAAAAGGAAAGGAAAAGCACTTGCTCCAGGCTGTATTCTGTGGGGCCTGGCCATAACAGCAGCAGCTCAGAGGTCTGAGAGCACTTCCCCATGGGGTTCTCACCAGGCAGGAGAGGATGGCCAGGACTGTGGGCTCAGTGAGCAAATTGCATCTTCTTGGGGTTAGCACCTGGAACCCCTGGTTGTAACATACCCAGCATCCCCCCACGCCCACCCTGGTCGGGCTGTCTGAGAACATCACGTATAGGAACGGGAAGTCTGTCTTGGGGAAAGTGGTAGGGGTAAGCCTGGGAAAGATCCCAGGGAGAGGGCAGCGAGGGCCAGCCCTTGTGTGGAGAGACCCATGACCTCAGTAGGGCTCAGCCAGGGCCTTTCCTGGACCCCATCCCAGTGACAGCTCATGCCTACCCTCTGATCATGGGGTCTAGTACTGAACCCGCACAGCAACATGTGACTAAGGAAGGGGTCCCCACCTCCAAGGCCACCGCTGCCTAATCCTCATGGAAATACTTCTTGAGAGTCCTTTACCTGCACTCTCTCTTGACCTGCCCACACCCTCCAAAGGTATCTCTGTATCTATCCCAAGAGTAAATTTGTTTTTTTTTTTTTAAGATTTTATTTATTTATTTGACAGAAATCACAAGTAAGCAGAGAGGCAGGCAGAGAGAGGAGGAAGCAGGCTCCCTGGTGAGCAGAGAGCCTGATGCGGGGCTCGATCCCAGGACCCTGGGATCATGACCTGAGCCGAAGGCAGAGGCTTTAACCCACTGAGCCACCCAGGCGCCCCTGTTTTTTTTTTTTTTTTTAAAGATTTTATTTATTTATTTGACAGAGAGAGAGAGCACAGGCAAGCAGGGAAAGTGGCAGGCAGAGGGAGATGCAGCCCAGCCCCACCCACCAGCAGGGAGCCTGATGTGGGCGAGGCTTGATCCCAAGAGGTTGGGATCATGCATGACCTGAGCCTAAGGCAGATACTTAATGGACTGAGCCACCCCGACCCCCCTGTTTTCTTTCTTATTGAATCTAAGCACACAGGATTATTCATGATCTTTGATAAATGACATTCTTTCATCTTAAGTTATTACTTATCTTGAACAAGGTTATTTATTACTTATCTGTTTACTTATTTGATTATAATAAGGTAAAGACCTGTGTACCCACCACCAAATTCTTTGTGTGTTCCTGACTTTTCCATCACTTTGCTTCCCTCACCCTATCTTGAATCTTTTTTTTTTGAAAGATTTATTTATTGATTTATTTATTGAGAGAGAGAGCAGGGGGAGGGGTAGAGGGACAGGGAGAGGGAGAATCCCAAGCAGATCCTGTGCTGAGCGTGGAGCCGGACGCAGGTCTCCATCCCAGGTCTCCATCCCAGGACCCTGAGATCAAAACCTGAGCCAAAACCGAGAGTCAGATGCTTAACTACTGAGCCACCCAGGTGCCTACCTGCCCTCCGTCCTGAATCTTGAGTTTACCATTCCTTTGCTTTTCTAATAAATCATCTTCTTTATTATAGTTTTCTAAAAGACTATAATAAAAATCTAAATAATAGATTTAGATTTCATATTTTTACCTTACTTAAGAGAACGTTCTGCTGTAGGTAATCTTCCAGAAGACCATAATATTTTTTTCTCATTATATTGCTAAAATTCATCCATACTGTATCGTAGAGCTATGGTCCATTTGTCTTATATAATATAATATAATACCTATTATAATCATCTCTATTACATTCCATATGTATTTATTTATTCTGTTACTGGACATGTGAGTTGTTACCAGCTTTCCGCTACTTTGAACGTTCTTGCACATGTCTCCTGGAAAACCATGTGAATGTAGCAATTTACAATCCCAACACCAACAAATATATGAAGATCCTATTGATCCATATCCTCTCCAACACTTGGCATGATCAGACTTTGTAACTGTTTCCAACCAAAATGTTATTAAGTGGTATCTCACTGTGGTCTGTTTATTTTTACTGGCTATCCAAGTATGGTTTAGAATGATCAGGGCTGAGGTGGGGATTAAACCACAAGGGAGCTTTCAGGATTTCTTTTCTTTCTTTTAAGATTTATTTATTTATTTATTTGACAGATCACAAGTAGGCAGAGAGGCAGGTGGGGGTGGGGGAAAAGCAGGCTCCCTGCTGAGCAGAGAGCCCGATGTGGGGCTCGATCCCAGGACCCTGAGATCACGACCCGAGCCGAAGGCAGAGGCTTATCCCCACTGAGCCACCCCGGCGCCCCAACTTTGAGGATTTCTTAAAGCACAGTATGCTTGCAAAGCCTCTCCTGATTAGGATCATGTCATTGTCTTGGTCACCTCTGGGTCCCCAGTAGCCTACACAGGGCCTGGCACCTCATCATTATCATTGTTATCACCATCAAAACAACAACAAAAATAAGAGATAACATTTACCGAGTACCAGGGCTCGTGGGTGGCTCAGTGGGTTAAAGCCTCTGCCTTCTGCTCAGGTCATGATCCCAGGGTCTTGGGATCGAGCCCCGAATAGGGCTCTCTGCTCAGCAGGAAGCCTGCTTCCTCCTCTCTCTGCCTACTTGTGATCTATCTCTGTCAAATAAATAAATAAAATCTTTTTTTAAAAATTTACTGAGTGCCTACTAAGTGCCAGGTGTTATGCTAAGAAACACCTTTCTTTACTTTCATTAGCTCAATTTTATTGTTCCAGAAACCCTACAAGGTAGATTCTTTATTACTCCCCTATGAAAGACAAGAGACTGATATTAAGTATCTTTCCCAGAATCACACAAGTAGTATAGGATGGAGCCAGGATCCGAACCTTGGTATCTGACACCCAAGCCCTTACCTATTCTATCAGAGGTGTCAGATCAGTTCTTCTTGAACGGTGCTTTTACCTTTCCATAACCAGAGGCAGGGTCAGCTGCTGTAGCCTGTTTTCTCTCCTATCAAGTATATTTAAAATGTACACACACTTTGCCTATAAACAAAGCTTAAGTATTTTTATAATTTTACTCTAGTCAAATATAACTCATTGAATTTATGATTGGCTAAAATTCTTGGCAGTCATTCCACACAGGCAGAGAACTCTCACTGTTCTCAAATGTCATGAAATGTCCTCCTTTACCGACAAGTCCCCCAAAATCGTTGTTCTATTGTTTTTCTTGTCAGTCGCACTTGTTATCTCTAACAGACCTTATCATTTACTAAATATTGTATCGTACTATTGATGTGCAGGGCAGGAGAATTTGTCCACTTAGTTCTGTCTGTATCTTTAATGGGTTTAGTACTTATGTATCCCTAGTGCCTTAGGTTGAGCCTGGCACAAAGCAGCAGCTCAGCAAATGTTTGTTGAGTGAATGGAATCAGGGTGTGCTTCTGCGAATGAATGAATGAGTGAGCGAATGAGTGAGTGAATGAATGAATGAGTGAATGAATGAATGAGTGAATGAATGAATGATTTGTGTGTGAATGAGTGAATGAGTGAACAAACCCATGCTATTTTGTCATTTTATTTTTCATTTTGGAGCCAATTATTTTTTCAGTTTTCGGGTTTCAAACTTTTCTCTGAGCCTGGGAGGCCTGAGATTTCATGCCCAAACACCTGCAGGATAAAACATTCCTAAAGGTGCAAAACAATGTTTCATTGCCTTCTCCTTTATCTCTTAAAACACCAACATCCACCACGAGCCGCCTGCCTCAAATGAGGCTGTTTGGCAACGAGGCAGGAGGCTCATCAAAACAAAACAAAACGAGAAATTCCTGGCAGCTTGACTGTAGAGATTTTTCCAGCCGTGTACATGGGCGTCCAGGTCCAGCGCACCTCATTACGGGCGCACGGAGTGTCTGACAGATGTGCGACAGGCTCGAACCCCTGGCTCTTACTCCTCTTTCCAGACTGGGGTGCGGCAGATAAGGGCATGGCTCAGGAGCCATCCCTCCTCGTCCAGCGTCTGTGGCTCAGTTCCCAGAGCCGAGCCAAGCGGGTAATTATAGCTTCCCTCTGCGGCGTGCGGGGCAGGAGGCTGATTTAGGAAAGGAAGCCTGCTTTCTGTCTCCAGTCTGGCTCTGACTCACGGAACCAGGGAGTCCCAGAAGCGCTACCCGCAGAGGGCGGTGAGCAGCTGGGGGGTGGGAGGTGAGGGTGGCCAGGCAAGCCAAGCTGAAAGCCCCGAGAAGGAGGAAACTCCCCGCTTGGCCTGGAAGAACCTGCAGCTGGAGCCGGAGGAAGTGAGGTTCAGAGCAGCTGCTGTTCCAGCAAAGGCACGGCCAGGGCTGCCCCCGTGCAAGGGGGCCCCCGGCCATGTGGGGACGTCAAATAAAATGGGCTAGTGATTCTCATATTCAGAATTAATTGGGGGGGGGTGGGGGAAACCCCGAATCGCCACTGGAAGGAAGGCTGCCTTTGTATGAGATGCCGGTGGCTTTGGTTACTTTGACGGGGGGTGGGTGGGGGGGCGGGGCGGGGCGGGGTTGGGTTGATGGAGTCTGGAGTGATGAGTTCTCTGCTCATTTGCTTTCCCTCTTTGGCAAGAGAGGCGTCTAATTAGGTCTTTACAAGCTACAGAGGCAGACTGACCTGGGAGTGGCGTCAGCTACAGGGAGGGTAACAGGCCACTCCGGGAGGGATTTCGATGCCACCCTAGGTGGGTCACCGGAGGTCATTTGCCCCTCCTCCTGTCTCCAGCAGCTTCTCCTTCCTCCCCTGACAGGCAGCCAGACCTGACAGCCAGCCAGCCAGAGACAACTTGACCTCCTCCTGCAGGCCCTGCGGGCCAGGAGATTCCGGTTCCCATCCCTCCCCCTTCCCGCTGAGTCACCCCCCTCCCAGTCAGGTGATCCTCCCCTGGGCCCTTCAGAGAGCACCTTGACCTATATTGCAAACTCTCCATTACAGCAGATTCTCATTGTCCTGAGAGAGGGCCTGCCAGGCCAGTGGGCACAGAGCCCGAGTGTCGCTGGGGGCAGCCCCAGGCTGCAGACAAGGCACCCGGGCGGGGTCGTCCCACTCCAAGAACCAGAACAGCACCAGACAGGCCTGAAAATGGAAAGTCGGGCGGGCGGCTGGAGGCTGTGTGTGCAGGGCAGAGGCAAGAAGGGGTGGCGAGACTTAGCTGGGAAAGCTGACAGCCACTGGGAGACACGCTTCTTCCCCTCCTGCGCTGGGCTCCATGGCTCCGGGCCAGGCCCTGACTGAGCAGACTGCTGGGGACCAGAGGTGGGGGACAGACATAGTCTCCCTCCAGGGCTGAGTGACGTCACTGCCCACAAGGAAGGGGAGAGGTGGGAAACAGTGCAAATGGTAGCATGAACTTTGATGACTCATCCAGATCACCCCCTTTGAGAAAATGTTCCTCCCAACAGGGAACACTTTCTTGTCCCCAGATTATCCACAAAATGGCCTCTACTGACTTTGTCTATGGGTTCTTTGTGCCGTGGTTGCCTGGGCAGTCTTTGTGTCCTCTGAGTGTGGGGGTAACAGCGGGGGGGGGGGGGGAGCTGTAGGAAAGCATTAAAAGGGAACTGTTCAGAATCAAACGTTAAGCCTCATCCTTGGGCATCAAGCCTGTACAAAGCGGTATTAAGTGAAAATTGCAGTTCCTGTCGAATTAGAAAGGGCACTGAACTTGGAGTCATTCTTCAAAGCCTGACTTTACCAGCGAGTAGCTCTGTGACCTCGGCAAGTCACTCTAAGCCTCAGTCCCCAATCTGTCTTTGGGTGTATAAATAAAACCACTTTAGATCAGGTGCCATGTGTAAAAATATTATATCAATTATACAGAATGATGCGTAGCTATGTGACATTCTCTAGGTTGTTAAGTTCCTCCCCACTCCCCATCTGAGAGGATGGTTTTACTTGTTGGATGTCCCAGGCGTAGAAGAGCCTGCCCCTGTTTACAAACATAGATAGAAAACCATAGCCCCAGATCGAGTGGGGTCTACCAAGTCTAACAGCCCATGTAGTGTGTTTGCCCATCACCCACAGATTACTTGTACATCGTTTTCTTCTTTTAGATCAAGAAAAGCTATGCATGTATCATGACTTGGATAAAAACCTGCAGAGCGGAGCCAAGTCCTGTTTTTAAATCAGAATGTAAACGTATGAAGTTGCTGCCTGGTGCACAGCAGAGACTAGTCGTCGGAGTTGGGGCTCGTGAGCTGGATAGAAGGACAAAGGGTCGAAGAGGGATGGAGTGGAGGGAGAAACGAAGGAAGTTCAGTGACTATAGGAGTCGAGCTGGAATTACCAGGAAGCTCATTATGCTCCAACTTCAGGACGTTTCACTTACATGTATCCCTTCCAAGTCCTGGCCTCTCATTTTGAATTCATGTATTCCTTTCCTAAGGAGAGCCCCCAGTATTGAGAGCCCCCCCACCGCCCGCACCCCTACCTCCAAACCTGGATCTGCCCCCTTTTCGGTAGGTCTCCAAGAGACCTAATCCTTGTTCATGCTCAGGATTCATAAGCGCAAAAGAAATGCAAGTGGTGTAGGGGCTGTGGTATCTTCAGGTCATCTCCACCATAAACTCCAGGCCTGCAATTTGCAGGAAGATCCGTATCTTCCTGGGCAAGAACAGCACTGTAAGGAATGGGATGTAGAAATAGGGTAGAGGTCAGCAATGTGCAGAATTACAGGACCAGTTCCAGCTTCCAGAATCCCCCTCTGGTAGACCCAGGACTCTTCCGTTTCCTGGCTTGAATCTGATTGCACGGCCTGGAGTAGAGGAGAAATGGCTTGCAATCTGGAATTCTCTCAGTAGTCCTGACTACTCTTTCCGGAGTCTTCTTCACTAACCAGCTGCCGTGGCCTTGGAGTTACTTAACCTCTCTGAGCCGACCATGGAAGATAATGGCAGGTGATTGCACAGCAACTCGCTGAAACACTGCCTCGTCCACCCCTGTATTCCCCTGAGTACAATGTCTAGTAATTATGGTTTTATGTTAAGAGCACAAATTTACATAGTGCTTGCAGATGGACGAACTGAAGTGCAGAGCTGTTAGAAGCCTTTCCCCCAGATTATCCAGCTAGAAAGTGGCAGAGCTGTGATTCAGAATCAAGCAGTCTGGCTCCAGAGTCCCCCTTTCCCAATCACTATGCCCCATATGCTCAATAAATAACAAAATCAATAGACTTTGCTTTTTAGAACAGTTTTAGACTTACAGAAGAATTGAGCAGATCACACAGAGAGTTGGATGAATGAAGTAAAACAGCAAATGGAGAGTCCCTTGATTGAGATCGTGATTCATTATCTAGGGTACGTGGGAATGGAGCTCATGCTTGTGAGGTCTCTGCGTGCACAGGATTTCAGACAGATTGCCCCATCTAATTCTCAGAGCAGCCTCATTAAGTAGGGAGCATTCATCCTATCTTGCAATGAAAAAGCTAAGGCTCAGAGAGGCCCTGGGGCTTGCCCTACATCACACAGCAGATGAAGGGCTAAGTCTAAAACATTCTGATATGTCTGACCCTCAAGAACACATTTGCCCTTCTGACATCAGCAGCAGCAGCAGCAGCAGCAAAAGATATTTTGTCTCATGTTTATTAACCTCACACTGCTCTCTAGTGCCTTATAGTTTCAAAAATACTTTGTATCTACTTTTGTCTTTTGGTCCTCCCTACTGCCGAGAAAAGTAGGTAAGGCAGTGATCATGATTCCATTTGATAAATGAAGCTACTCAGACTTCAAAAATTAAGGTCATATGATGGGGGTGCCTGGATGGCCCAGTCTGCCTTTGACTCAGGCCATGATCTCAGGGTCCTGGGATCGAGCCCCATGCTGGGCTCCCTGCTCTGCAGGGAGTTTGCTTCTCCCTCTCCCTCTCCTCTCTGTGTGTCCGCTCTCTCTCTCTAATAAATAAATAAAATCTTAAAAAAAAATTAAGGTCCTATGTTAAGTGTTGAGGTAGAGTCAGAAAAGAAACACAAATCTGTTGACTCTTTTTTTTTTTAAAGATTTAATTTATTAGAGAGAGCAGAGAGGGAGAAGCAGGCTCCCCACAGAGCAGGGAGCCCAATGACGTGGGGCTCAATCCCAGGACCCTAGAATCATGACCTGAGCTGAAGGCAGTGCTCAACAGACTGAGCCACTCAGACGCCCCCAAATCTGTTGATTCTTAACCTACTCTGTGTTCCTCCCTTCTCACGGAAGCGTCCCTCCTATTATATACCAGTTCATGGTACGTCCACTCTTGCTAAGCCCACACAGAGGAAATACCTTCCTTGTTAGATAGAAGTCCTCAAGGGGCTGCCCCTCCTTCCAGGAGTCTACCAAGAGAATTTTTCCAAAATCCAAGCTTCGATTGCTGAAATGGCCTGTTTCTCAGTGTTGACCCCACTTCCGCTCAGCATGTTGGCCTGTTAGATCAGCACCCAGAGCGCATACACTTGGCCAGCCTGAGCTGAATCTGAGCTGGTCTGGGATCCACCGGGCAATTTTTTTTTTTTTTAAAGATTTATTTATTTGACAGAGAGAAATCACAAGTAGACAGAGAGGCAGCCAGAGAGAGAGAGAGAGGGAAGCAGGCTCCCTGCTGAGCAGAGAGCCCGATGCGGGACTCGATCCCAGGAGCCTGAGATCATGACCTGAGCCTAAGGCAGCGGCTTAATCCACTGAGCCACCCAGGCGCCCTCCACCAGGCAATTTACACGCTGATCTTGGTGCCCAGTTAGAACACTTGAACCAGAAGTTCGGGTTTCATAATGTTTGTATTTGGGAAATAAAACGAAGTTTCCCAAGTGTGCTGGTCAAAGAATTCAAAGAAGCAGAGTGAAAAGGTATAAATACCAGCAAAAAAAACCCACCCCACAATAAATAGCTCTTTCCCCAAGGACAGCTGGAACACGTAGTGCTGCAGGCTTAAGTAGCAGGGAACACCCACTGCTTCATTTTCAAATTAGGTTTTACTACGTGCATTTACTAGGACACAGTTCAGATGAAGAACTGGGCTCCATCACTGTTAGCTCAGAGGAAAAGAAGAAAGGTTCATGATCTAGTTAAAGGTACAATGCCACACTACACACACACATACGCCCATGCACACTCCCCACCATCACACCCCACACCTTACCCATGGTGTGGGTATACTGTCGCATTTGGGGGGGAAGAAAAGTCATCTCGTTTAGTGTCCTGCTTCCCAGATGGGCTACCCTACATCTATTCTAGATTTTCTTTTTAAAAAGAAGATTATGTTTCATCTCTGAGAGTATTTAAGAAAGGAAATGTATATATGTTCATTCCAAAATGTGTGTACATAAAGAAAAGACAGTGTCCAAACTTTTGAGGTCCCTTCCAGCTTTTAAGTATTCAGCCACTCTTGTCATCAAGAAGTGCTACTTTGTGTGTGTGTGTGTGTGTTTATTAAAGATTTTATTTATCAGAGAGAGAAGGAGAAAGCACGGTTGCGTAAGCAGGAGGAGTGGCAGGCAGATGGAGAAGCAGGTTCCCTGCTGAGCAGGGAGCCCAATGCTGGTTGCAGTCCCAGGACCCTGGGATCATGACCCGAGCCGAAGGCAGACACTCAACCAACTGAGCCACTCAGGCATCCCTACTTTGTGTCTGTTGATTGTTGAAGTTAATTGTCACCCTGAGGCTTGGGCCTGACCAGTTCCTTTATTTAACAAATCTTCAGTGAGCATTTAACACAGACCAGGCACCACCCTGGCGCTGAAGAGGTAAGGCAGACAGAAAGCCTTACCCCATGGAGCTTATGTGCTAGTGAGGGTAGAGGAGAAAAGTTAGTAGAATATGATAAGTGCATCGTCTGACATAAGTGATAAAGGAGAAGAATGAAGCAAGGAAGGCACTAGGGAATGTGGGATGGAGGGGGGAGGGTCACAATTTTAAGGTGGTTAGGGACAGCCTCACTGAGAAAGTACTGTCTGAACAAAGTCCTGGAGGAGGGAATGATACAGAGGTGGCCCTTTGGGTCAAGTAAATAAGCCCTATGGCACTAATTTGAGAGGAAGGCCTTTTAAATCTCCAGATGTCCTTTTCACTTACTAATCACGATCCCTAAAATTCTGTTAACGATCATACACACTTTTACGTTAAAAGGCTAAAGTAAAAATAGACAGTTACCAACTTCAGAAAGCATTGTGTGAATTTACCTGATACTTTTATAAATACTAAAGAGAGAGGAGGGCAAGGTGATTGGACCGGAGGACGTGTGTGTGGAGGTAACAGATTTGGGGAAGTGTGGAGAGGAAGTAAGAACCTGCTGGGAGAACGTGGATTGTCACTGCCAGGAGAGCAGGACTGGATCCCTTTCCTGTCTCCTACCGCAATCACATGGCCCCCCATGTCGGGAATGGTCCTGGGGCCCTCCTCCTGCTCCTTCTCACCGTGGTGGTGAGTGAGGTGGCCTGGGATTCAGGAACAGACTGATGTGGGGTTTAATAGTGCAGCTTCTGAGGGGCTTGGAGCATTTGGCGTTGTGCTGTAACTAGGGACACATGGGAAAGCGGCTCTGGGACTTGTAACTCTATTAGTCTATGGTTAATTTAACAGCCCGCGGAAAATAAATGAGTCAGGAAACTGTGAACGTTTCCTCTTTAGTCAGTGCAGGAAAGCAGCATCATTTATGATGACACCCACCTCATCTTTTGAATGAGATTGTCCCCTATCGCTGTGTCCTAAGTTTACCATGGTTGCCATAAGCTCAGTCCTCAAAACTGCTTCTGTAGCCGTAGTAAGCAATAGAAGACCGTGGGTCACAAACTCCAACACCTAGAGGGAACAAACAGCAGTGGGCACAAGTAGTGGGGACCAGTGGGGACTACAACAAATGGGAGAGCACATGCCTCCCTTCAGCTCCTGGGTATGTGATCAACTGAGTTGGAGAGCTCAGTGTTGCTAGAATTTCTCAGTCTCAATAGAAGGTGGAAATTCAGATTTTTAGATAGGACCTTCTGATTTTTAAATGTTGGCAACTCTCTGCCTGCCTCTCCGCCTACTTGTGATCTCTGTCTGCCAAATAAATAAATAAAATAAAAAACAAAAAATAAATGTTGGGGGGCGCCTGGGTGGCTCAGTGGGTTAAGCCGCTGCCTTCGGCTCAGGTCATGATCTCAGGGTCCTGGGATCGAGCCCCGCATCGGGCTCTCTGCTCAGCAGGGAGCCTGCTTCCCCCTCTCTCTCTCTCTCTGCCTGCCTCTCCATCTACTTGTGATTTCTCTCTGTAAAATAAATAAATAAAATCTTTTAAAAAAATAAATAAATAAATAAATAAATGTTGGCAACTAATTCAAGATAGTGGGATACACTGTGCAGGCCAATTTTTTTTTTCTTTTCTTTTCTTTTTTTTTTTTTTTTTAAGATCTTATTTATTTATTTGACAGGGATCACAAGCAGGCAGAGAGGCAGGCAGAGAGAGGGGCAAGCAGGCTCCCTGCTAAGCAGAGAGCCGGATGCAGGGCTTGATCCCAGGACCCTAAGATCATGACCTGAACTGAAGGCAGAGGCTTAACCCACTGAGCCACCCAGCCGCCCCACTCCCCTTTTTTTAAAAATATTTTATTTATTTATTAGAGAGAGAGATCACAAGCAGAGAGGCAGGCAGAGGGAGAGGGGGAATATGTAGGCTAATTTCTTAATCTCTACTACAAAACAGATAATTTTGGTGCCTTGTGGAACATGATAGGAAAGGTGGGCAAAGGTGGGACATCTGATCAACCTGACAGTTTGAGAAGGTACATTTTTTAGGGAGTTGACTTCTGCCAAGTGGACCCCTTTATCAAGGTTCACCCTCATCTATTTAACCCAATGGGTTATTCTGGAAAAACTAATTCCATCTGAGTAGTCCTAGTGCAGGGAGAAAATGCTAAGCTTTGACAAGCCACAGGCTTTGGTCCAAATGTTGGTTCTCGCACAAACTCACTGTGCAAACTTGGTAGGTCTCAGCCTCTCAGGGTTTCATCTCTTCATCTGCAGAATGAGGGGCTGGATTTAAGGGTTTTCAAAGTATGTCCCTCCAAGCCCAGGAAGACTTCAGAAATGCCTGTGAGGGGTGGGGAAGGTTGGAAGGATCCCAGGGCTTGCAGAAAGACAGTTCAGCCTTTGTTCTGTTTTCTCTTTGGGGCTTCTGCTTTTTCTGTGTTTTACATCTTGAGATTCTGCCAAAAATAAAAAAAAAATTAAACATTTTGAAGAAAGAGTTTTCCTGCTTTCAAAAAAGCTTCAAAATCGCCGAATTAGTTTATCAGCTCTAGTATAAAGCGTTATCAGTAGAGGTTTGCACTATGGAGGGCTGCCGCTCACCAGAAGGATAGTTCTTTCCTCCCTCTGCCTACCACTGCTTGTCTGGTTACAGTTGCCGCTGCTGGCTCCAACCTTGGGCATAAATCAAATCAACAGGTAGCCAACAAATATTAGAGGGGAGAGTCTGACACATTACCCAACTCAATAGCTTGCTTGGGGGGGATTTTCTTTCTTGGTTTTGGTGAACAGATGTGTGCTTTTTGTGATATTATCTTGATCGTGTACAATACAGTCGTATTTGCTACTGAAAAACTTTCCCTGCTTCACACGATTTGGCAAATACATCAACCTTTCACAAGTTTGAAAATCACTCAGCTGACTTTCAAAAATGAGCCATAATTTACTGATAACCTAATAGGTACTAACTTTGTGGATATCACCACTAAGGTTCAGATTATTAACCCTGCAAAGGAGATATTTTTGTTTCTGTTTTACTGATGAATCAGGAAGCTAAGGGGAGATAAGGTTCAAGATTTACCTGGATCACACAGGTTTTCAACCCATACCTGTCCCAGCAAATTCTCAGCCAGATAATCTACCGAAGGTTGTTTCTAGCCTTGAGAAATTAGGAGGCAGGGGTTCTGGGTGTTTTAAGCTGTCCTAGGATCAACTGCAAAACTGCTGTCAATTTTCCACCTTCCCAGAGCCTCTCATCTACTGAAAACCTTGAGTGGAAGCTTGTTGAACTCAAAATTACTCAAGTTTGCTGTCCTAATCTTGACTGACTGGAGAGTCTCTGAATTTGAATAGTCTCTTCCACGGTCTCAACATCACCATTGGGAAATGAAAAAAATTTAGATCTGGGGGTGGAAATAGACCTTTGGGGATGAATAAGTGGATTTTTCAGAGTTATTTCTGTGTTTGGCTGAGCCGAGTTTCCCCTTTCCCCTGCTGCAAAGGAAATGGCTTTCCCTGTTTGTTGATCTACCTACCGTTCTGGTCTAATGGATTCAGTTTCCCTAGTAGCCGGTGTGTGCCAAGAGTGTGGCACAAGGCAAGCATTGATTGTATACAGTTTTTGTTTTGTTATGTTTTTGTTAAGCACTTTGCTGGGCACATAGTATAACCTAGATTAGTGTTTCTAATTACTGTAACCACTGGAATTTTTTTTTTCTTAAAAGCTCACCTGCAAGACAGAAGACCAGTAATTTTCCTTTGCACACTGTAACATTTCCAGGGAATGTTTATGAAAAAACAACAATGGAAACAGACACCAGAGGTGTTATGATTCTTGATTCTCATCTTATGGGCAGGAAAAAAATTGCTGATCATTTATTCTCTTGGCCAGTGGCAAGAGAATAAATATTCCTACTTCTAATCATGTGTCCTCTCCATTTTATTAGAGTCATTTGGCTTTTCTCACTGGAGGGGAAACCGATGGACTTTCAGCATTGACCTCGTTTATGTTAACATTTCTGATGGTGATTTTTGAAAAATAAAGGAAAAAAGCCTCTTTCTTAATTGAATGGCTTGATGCAAAAAACCGTTTTTCCATTAAAAAAAAAAGTGGAGGTCCCAATCATAAATAAGGTCTTAAAGTTTAGAGTTTGCCATTACGAAAACTATGGGCAACTGGGGCGCCTGGGTGGCCCAGTGGGTTAAGCCACTTAAGGCTCAGGTCATGATCTCAGGGTCCTCCTGGGATGGAACCCCGAATTGGACTCTCTACTCAGCGGGGAGCCTGCTTCTTCCCGCCCCGCCCCCCCCACCATCTGCCTCTCTGCCTACATGTGATCCCTCTCTCTCTGTCAAATAAATAAATAAAACCTTAAAAAAAATATGGGCAACTGTTTCTGAACCTACTACTACCTGGCCTCTGATTCCTCCAGAGAAGAGAATGAAATTTGGATAGTTCCCTCTTCTGGGAGCATTGTTTTTTGTTTGCTCTGATACTTGATTGCTTGATTGCCGGCGACTTCTAGAGCTAAGTGAAGGGGTTTGTGTGTGTAGCTTTCTTTTTTGAAGGAAAAAAGGTGTGCGCTGGAACTTGCTCCCTTTGCTAGGAGGTTTTCAGAGCAGATCCTAAGAGATGCACCTCGATTACTTGGATGCCTTTTCTCTTTCCTTACAGGTTCATTTTTCAAATGGTTTGTGCCTAATTCTGCCCCTCTGTGATAATGAGCCCTGTATTTAGAAGATACAGAGTCGTCTGAAGAACACTTTGGGTTGCCATAGACAGAGGTAACCCTGTCACCTAGAGGATGAGACCTTGGTAGTCAGGTAACCATTCAGTTCCATGTCACTTACAGCCCTTCTTTGCTGCCTTGGTGACACAAGTAGTTATACAAAGAGCTTTTCAAACATGCTAATGCCTGAGACTCATCACCCGTCATTCAGGGCAAGATCTAAGCAAAGGTCATTTTTAAGTTTCCCAGGTGATTTTTTTTTTTTTAAAGATTGTATTTATTTATTTGAGAGAGAGAAAGAGAGCACAAGCAGCAGGGCGGAGCAGAGGAAGAGGAAGAAGCTGGTTCCCTGAGGGCTCCATCCCAGGACCTTGAGATCATGACCTGAGCCGGAGGCAGATACTTAACTGACTGAGCCACCCAGGTGCTCCTCCCAGGTGATTCTAATACACAGAAAGATTTGAGAATCTGTGATAGAGGCTTCCAGTGTCTTGTTCAAAACCAGATGGGATAATCCCCAGTGACAGCAATTTATTCTGTTAGCACATTATAGGTATGTTGGGTCAACAGTTCATTCCGTAATAAAATACCCACTTACTGAGCACCTGTGTTCTAGGTGCTGAGAATTCTTCCAGGAGCAGCAAGACAGCCTGTCTCTGCCAACAGATGCTTGCTTTCTACTGGGTGGAGACAAATTAAATAAACACGCAAACAGGACGGTGATACATGTTAAGAAGGAAGCAGACTGTGACTAGGGGGTCAAGGAAGGCCTCTCTGAGAAGCCATTTCTGTAGGACCTAAGGGGAACCAGGGATAAGGCAGAGGGAATAGAAGGTGAAAAGGTCCCGAGACAAGGAGGGTGGTGTGTTTGAGGAAGAGAAAAGACTGCAGTCACTTTCTTTTATCTAGAAAGAGGAGGGGCAGTCAGTGAGCCAGCCCAACATTTCAGAGAGTTCACACAGATCACTCAGTATGCTGTTTTTGGTTTTTTGGATTTTTTTTTAAGATTTTATTTATTTATTTGACAGACAGACACAAGTAGGCAGAGAGGCAGGCAGAGAGAGCGGGGGAAGCAGGCTCCCCGCTGAGCAGAGAGCCTGATGCGGGGCTCTATCCCAGGACCCTGAGATCATGACCTGAGCTTTAGGTTAAAGGCAGAGGCTTTAACCCACTGAGCCACCCAGGTGCCCCCCACTCAGTATGTTCTTGCCAAATAGGACACATTCTGCCAAGGAAACACAAAGAGAAGTATCCTCCAGGAGCCAGGGTACTGTGTGTTGGACAGAGAGGGCTCCGCGGTATTAGCCAAAAATTGCTGAGTATGAGAAAAAAATTCGGCAGTCCTACATGCCGCTGAGATAAGCTATGAAAAGGAAAAAATTTCAATTGTACATTTGATATCCAGAGGATCTGGCCTCATTCTTCACTCTTGTGTCTTGTTGCTCACCATCACCTGAGTGCGCCCTGTCGGTGTGGCAGAACTCGCCTCGTTTCAGAACACATCCGGTTCTCTGACAACAGTATTTTTGGGGCCTCTACCTAACTGAACTTTCTGGAAGACAGAATGTTTGTCTGATATGTGGAAAGCTGGAGACATCAACTGTGTGCCCATAGGAGACCTAACTATTCCTATGACTTTCTTGTGTTAAGAAACAGACCTGGGGGCACCTGGGTGGCTTAGTGGATTAGGCAGCTGCCTTCAGCTCGGGTCATGATCTCAGGGTCCTGGGATCGAGTCCCACATAGGGCTCTCTGCTCAGCAGGGAGCCTGCTTCCCTCTCTTTCTCTCTCTGCCTGCCTCTCTACCTACTTGTGATCTCTCTCTGTCAAATAAATTAAAAAAAAAAAAAAGAAAGAAAGAAAGAAACACAGACCGGCTCCCATCCTCGTTTTCACACAAGACTTCTACGTAAATTGTGCAAGCTAACTAACTTCTTAACACCTAATGGCAAGCAGAGAAAAGAGCTGCACTAGTTTATTTTTAAAGCTTGCCTGCTTGCTCGCTTGCTCGCTCGCTCGCTTGCTTATTTATTTATTTATTTATTTATTTATTTTAGTGATCTCTACACCCACCGTGGGACCCAAACTCGTGACCCCAGAGATCAAGAGTCCCATGTTTCACAGACTGAGCCAGCCAAGCACCCCAACACTGATTTTTAACTTTTTGAGGTCTCTCTGCTATTAAATTTAAATTGTCTTTTCAATCATATAACCTGGAATTAATTTTCAGGGTTGACATGTCGTTACTCAGCCTCCATAAAACAAACCATGGGGTTCAATGCAAAGAAAATAACTATAATTAATATATATCCTCAACCCAAACGTCCAAGAATTCCAATAATTTCCAAATGCTTTTGCATAAGAGATCATAATGATGCCTTGATAAAATAGAAGTACTTTAAAAGATGATCTTAATGGGAATGATAGCCCTTCTTAAATTCTTATGAGGCAAGGGAAATCTTACCCAGTTATTTAAAGAAAAAAAAAAGATTATGGCAATTGTTAAAGGATTTCTTTTATTTCTAACAATGTGAGTTTTATAAGCTCTTCCCATGGCATAAGTAGGACCATGAAACTCGGCTAGTGGGATCATGGAAAGAAGGTGACATCATAGTCATGGCTAGTACGGATGGAGCAAAACAAGTCAAGAAAAATTCAGAGGGAACCTGGTACAAGTTTCTCTTTTTTGGAGCTTAAACAAGACAAGATGGATTTAAATTGCATTAGGATGGTTTTTTCTTGAAATAAGATTTCCCTAATGCCTATAAAGCAAACTAGTTGATTAGACATCTTAAAGTCTCTGGTTTCCACCAATCCTTCGGTTATATGGTACAGATCACACATTTTTTTTTTTAAGCACAACAATTATGATACCTGTAAATGAAGGTTAAGTATTACCAAAGTTAATAAAAAGAATTAATTAGTGGGTATTTACATCACAGAATGTGATGGCCATGAGGCCAGAGGACCATCTCTGTCTCATTCATTGTCTTCCCAGCACCCAGCCCTGGGCCTGACACTTTATAGACACTCTTGGAATATTTGTTGAATGAACTCATTTTTCAAGTAGCAGCTGCATTGCACGCATTTGATCTCTCCAGACTTGATTTAGAAGTAACTCCTCCAGGAGTGCTTACCTTCCCCAAAGAGAAGCAGACTCACAAAGAAAGGGAAGGAGATGCTCAAGGAAGAGCAAGGAAAACAGCAAAACCTCTTTTCTCCTGAAGACCTTTTAAGATTAGGACAAGCAACTGTTTGTGAAAGCAGACCAGTGGAAGATCTGAACTGTCAGGCAGGATCGTACTTTGAAATATATTCCTGGCTAAACACGGGAATAAACTAGATCAAACTTACAGGCCCTACAATCTGTCCCAGATTAAACAGATAGGCCTCAAGAGCAGGAGTGTGAAAATTGGCTGCCTGGCTGAACATATCCTTTGAATATTGTTATTAGCAGCAGCCTCCAGATTTGAAAACAGTGCAAAACTCGCTTTCAAATGAGCTTTAAGGTGCTTTAAGCTACGGCTGAAAGCTTACCTACCTTTCTTTTCTATTTGCTTGAACAAGAGCCTGAAAAGAAGGTTAAAGAGCTTTCTAGTGATGTCCTTCACTCCTGCCCTAAAAAGAACCTCTGTTCTTCACTGAGTTAAGGAGATTTCGCAACTCTCAGAGGATAATGTGAAGTTAGTTTTTGCTCACTGCTGAACCAACTAAAGTTCCTCTCAAGATTCTTTTCCTGGACTGGAAAAGTGTCTGACCCCTTCAAGCTACTACTCATTATTGCAGAAAGGTGGACATTATGTTATAGTCTATAATATCAGGGGGCATAAAATATTTAAATAAAAATGTAAATCAACATAAAATGAGTGAAAGGTTAAAAAAGCATACCATAGCCTTTAGAAGTACTTATCATCGGTCTGTGAAAGAATATTTTCTTTTTTTTTTTTTTTGAAAGAACATTTTCTTTAGTGCCTCAGCCTGTAAGTGAATGTTGCTAAAGATGAGCGAGAAGATATTTTATACACATATTTTTCATATTTATTATATGACACATTTATTATTAATAATTTATTACTTATATAGGGATATATAAATATCTCTCATAATTGACCCTGCACCCAGCCTCGTACAGATATATGGTGTAGGTATTTAAATGCATGGAAATTAAGTAAATTATACTAAAGTCACAGTACTGGCAAGCACAATATGAGAAATAACAGTGCCACTATCAGCAATCTTCAGACTTAAAAAATTATTCGCTGCTTAACTAATTTGATAAAAGTAAGTAAAATGTATCTGTTCCTGGCATGCCTGGGGGGCTCAGTCCGTTAAGCGTCTATCTTGGGCACAGGTTATGATCCTGGAGTCCCAGGATCAAGCCCCGTATCAGGCTCCCTGCTCAGCAGGGAGTCTGCTTCTCCCTCTACTGCTCCCCCTGCTCATGCTCTCTCTGTCAAATAAATAAGTAAAATATTAAAAAATATATATATATGTATATATATCTGTTCCTTTTGTCTCAACATGTGTTCATACATATGGTTAAGTGAATATATATACACGCAGTCCATATATATGGATTTAATGTATATAATACTTATATAAAAAGTTGGAAGTTGCTGGCTAGGCATCACTTTTTAAAATAGCCTTATTGGGGTAGTATTCACTTACCGTAGAATTCACACTTCATTGCTGATGTGCAGCCATCACCACAAACTAATTTTAGAACATTTTCATCACCCCCCAAAAGTACTATTAGCAATCACTTTCCATTCTTCATCCCCTTTCCTCCAACCCAGACCTTGGCAACCACTAATCTACTTTCTGTCTTTGTAGACTTGCTTATTCTGGACTTCTTACATAAATGGAATCCTACAACATGTCGTCTTTTGTATTTGGCTTTGATCTCCCTGCATGTTTTCAAGGTTTAGCCATATTGTAGCATGTATCAGGACCTAATCTTTTTTTTTTTTTTAACATTTTTTTTAACGGTCTTTTTTTAAATAAAGATTTTATTGATCTATTGGAGAGAGAGAGAGAGAGAGAGAGAAATCACAAGTAGGCAGACCAGCAGGCTGGGCAGGGCAGGGTGAGGCAGCAGGCTTCCTGCTGAGCAGAGAGCCAGATGCTGGGCTCAATCCTAGGACCCTGAGATCATGACCTGAGCCAAAGGCAGAGGCTTAACCCACTGAGCCACCGAGGCACCCCCTAATCTTCCTTTATGGCTGAATAATAGTCCAGTGTGTGGAGAAACCATTTTTGGTTATCCATCAGTTGACGGACATTTGGTTTGTTTCCATTTGGGGGCCGTGATGAATAATGGTTGCCATGAACATTTGTGTCCAAGTTTTTATGTGAACCTGTTTTCATTTGGGGGGCTGCTGGGTCATCAAATAACTGTGTAATTTTTTGAAGAACTGTTTTCTGAAATGACTACACCATTTCACATGTCTACTAGCAATCTAAGAGGGTTCTGACTTCTCCACGTGCTCCCCAACACTTGTTATTGCCTGCCTTCTTTATGAGAGCTATCCTAATGGATGTGAAGTGGTATCTCAGGGTGGTTTTGAGTTGTGTTTCTCTAAGAACTAATGCTGTTGTGCATCTTGTGCATATTGGCTATTTGTCCATCTTCACTGGAGAAATGTCATTCGGATTATTCAAAAATACTTTGCTTATTTTTACATTGGGTTATTTGTCTTTTTATTATTGAGTTGTAAGAAGTCTTTGTACGTTCTTGATCCTGGACCCTTATCAGATGTGTGATTTGCAAATATTTTCTCATTCTGTCGGTATCTTTGCATTTTCTTAACAGTATCCTTTGAGTCACAGAAGTTTTTCTTTTTTTTTTTTTGTTTTTTGTTTTTTTTAAAGATTTATTTTATTTTATTTATTTGACAGAGAGAGAGATCACAGGTAGGCAGAGAGGCTGGCAGAGAGAGAGAGAGAGAGAGAGAGAGAAGCAGGCTCCCTGCGGAGCAGAGAGCCCGATGCGGGACTCGATCCCATGACCCCGAGATCATGACCTGAGCCGAAGGCAGCGGCTTAACCCACTGAGCCACCCAGGCGCCCCTCACAGAAGTTTTTCTATGTTGATGTTCAATATATCAATATTTTCTTTGGTTTCTTTATTTTTAACAAAGCTCAATTTATATTTCTTTTCATTCTTTATGCCATAGTATCATGTACTCTACACAGAACCACTGCCTAACCCAAAGTCCTGAAGATTTACTCCTATGTTTTCTTCTTAGAGCTTTATGGTTTTACCTCTTAACATTTAGGTCCATGATCCCTTTTGATTTATTTTTTTTTTCTGTATGGTATAAGTTAGGGATCCAGCTTCATTCTCTAGCATTTGTATCTCTAGTAGTCTCCTTGATTTACATCTTAGCACTCTTTTGAAAATGATTTGACCAAAAAAAAAAAAAAAAAAGAAAAGAAAAAAGAAAGAAAGAAAATAAATTGACCATGAATATAAAAGTTTACTTGTGGACTCTCAGTTCTATTCCATTGATCTATATGTCTATCCTTATGCCAATTCACAGTGTCTGGATTACTATAGCATTGTAGTAAGTTTTGAATCAGGAAGCATGAGTCTTTCAACTTTCTTTCGTTTTTATGAAGGATTAAAAAAAATTATTGTTTTTGTTGTTTTTTGTTTTTTAAGTAACCTCTGTCCCCAATGGAGGGCTCAACCTCACAACCCTGAGATCAAGAGTCACATGCTCTATGGACTGAGCCAGCCAGGTGCTCCAAAGGATTTTTTTTTTTTTTAAATCCAGTGTAGTTAACACACAGTGTTGTGTTCATTTTGGTCTTTTTTTTTCAAGGATATTTTGACTATTCCATGAGTGTCACTTTAGGAGGTCTCACTGAGATAGGGTCTACTGCTTAGTTTTGCAGTTCTAGGCCTTTGAAAAAATTATTGAGGTGCAATTAACATATTGGTTTTAGGTATACAACACAATGATTCAGTATTTGTATATATTGGGAAATGATCACAGAAAGTCTAATTAACATCCATCACCATACATAATTACAAACACTTTTCCTCTTGGGATGAGAACTTTTAAGATTTATTCTGTTAGCAATTTTCAAATATGCAATGCAGTATTATTAACTAGAATCACCATGCTGTACATTACATCCCATGGCTTATTCTGTAACTGGAAGTTTGTATCCTTTGCCTTTTTTTTAAAGATTTATTTATTTGAGAGATAGAGAGAATACTAATGGGAGGGGGAGAAAGAGAGGGAGAGAGAACCCCAAGCAGACTCCGTGCTGAAGGCCGAGCCTGACATAGGGCTTGATTTCACAACCCTGAGATCACAATCTGAGCTGAAACCAAGAGATGGCTGCTCAACACACTGCACTACCCAGGCGCCCTGGAAGTTTGTGTCTTTTGACCCTCTTCACCCATTTTCCTACCCACTTCCCCCTCCTCTGGTAGTCGGTGTCTCTGCTCAGTGGGGAACCTACTTCCCCTCCTCTCTCTCTGCCTGCTTCTCTGCCTACTTGTGATCTCTCTGTCAAATAAATAAAATCTTAAAAAAAAAAAAAAAGACAACCCCAACTCTAAACTAATAAAAGTTTATCAGTGTGTATTCATAGTAGAATAGAAGCAGAAAGAAAGAAAGAAAAGAAAAAGGAAGGAAGGAAGGAAGGAGACTATTAGGTGGAAAAATAGAGAAATGTCAATCCAGTAATGAGGAATAAGACATAGAAAAAGATGGATGTAAGTTTAAAATAATAACAGCTTTCTAGAGACCATTTTTCATTAGGATAAACAGGTCTACATACTTCTGAGGGCATTCTTGATCATAATAGAATACAATAATGCCCATAATGATGCTCTTTAAGCACCAAGTATAAGTAATGTTCAAAGACTCAAGAAAAGGTGAATTTTCTTGGGGAGAAAAGTTCTGAAAAAGTAGCTAAAGTTTTAGACAAAATACGGAATGTCTTATTCTCTAACATCTCTAAATGAGCTGTTACTGGCCTTAAATTTGATTCAACAGGTTGAATTTGCAAACAGAAGCAGTATTCAAATAAGTAGTGTAGGGAGCTCGGTGAACTGTTTCTGTGCATTCTTATCCTAGTATGTGGTTGTTATTAAGTATCCTTGAGAGGAATCAAAGCTGTAATTGTAACTTCTTTCTCAGCAGGGTTACCTCCCAGCCCTTTCCATATCTGAGCTAAATAGACTTGTGTTGATCCACCCTGGAGGGCCTGCATGGGGGCATATAAAGAAAGAAATTACCTGGTAAACTAGCACTCTGTATACCGCAGCCATTACCCTCTGGTCAGGCATAAACAAGCACAGTGACATTGCTCTATGCTTCTTTGTGGAGTCTGAAATTCAAGTTTTCTGTCCACTGTAAGATGAATGCTAAATGTCACCCACAATGGATTTGAAACTGTAAAGTTTCCAACAAACATAAGGTAGACAGACTGAAGTCCTAGCATCCCATTATTTTGTCTATCTCTCATTCTCGCTTTAATCAGGTATTAAAGCCAGACCAGAGTCTGAAAGGCATCCGTAGAATTTTAGAGCTGGAAGGCTTTTAGGAAATTTGTCCAGCCTCTTCGTTTTACAGAAGGAAAAACCGAGGCCCTGGGACATGTTATGATTTAATGTAGGTCACACAGTTAATTAGAGACAGAGCGAATGGGAACCCAGGTGTCCCCACACCTTCGTTGGACAGTGGTTTTCTAGTAGGCCACCTGCTCCTAGACCAGTGTCCCCCCTCCTCGCCGCCCCCCCCCCCCCGTTTGTTCTTTCTTTCCCTTCATAGCTGTGCAAATCAGAACGTGGGCCTGAACAGCGGAAAGACTAGGTGTCAGCCCCAGCTCTCCACCACTTGAGGTGCGCGCTCGCTCGCTCTCTGCATCAGGACTTGGGGCTGGGTCTTTCCTAAGCCTGGCGCCTTCTCCATGGCAGGTGCTTAGCACCTGGGCTGAATCGCTGCATCATCGCGGCGCCACTCTCCTTGCTCCGGATTTTACAGCACAGGCGTGTGTCACGGCGGTGTCAGAGCGTAAGGAGGACGCGGGTCCGAATCCACGCCTTTGAAAAGGGAGGCTCAGGACACCGTCTCGGTTCCCGGCTGGCTCCGGGCTGGCGGAGAGATGCCCAGCGCGTGAGTGACCTCGGCGCCGACCCCGCCACTGGTCAGCTCGCGGCCGGGGCGTGCCTGCCGGGCCTGACGTGGCGGCGGGGCCGCTTGGAGGGGAGAGGCCCTCGCGAGGGCGCGGCCTGACGTGGCGGCCGCGGCGGGGTGGCGGGGCGGCGAGGGTAGCCCGGGCCACTGCACTGCCCCGCGCTCCGGCCAGAGGGCGCCCGGCCCCAACACTTCCCCGCCCTGAGGCCGCCCGGGGCTCCAGCAGTAACCGCACCGGCGATTGGGTCGGCGGCGCGGCGGGGCCATGTTGGAGCGGGGCGACGACCCCGCCTCCCGCCGCCCTCCGTCCCGGGTCGGGCCGGGCCGCGAGGCTAGGGGAGCGGGGAGAGGGATCCTCCCTCCCGGGTCGCCCGACGCGGCAGGAGCGGCGGCGGGAGCGGCCGCAGTCACAGCCGCCCCTCTGAGTCCCGGCCAATCAGCGGCGCGGGCACAAATATGCAAATTGCGCGCCGGTGCTGCCGGAGTGCCGCTCGCAGGGGCTGGTGGGGTCGCGCTGGGGGAGTGAACTGGGCCAATCAGGCGGGTGCGTGGCGGCGCGGGGGAGGCGGTGCCCCTTCACTCCTCCCTCCTCTCCCTCCCGGCCCCGCGCTGACAGGGGGGCCTGGCCGCGCCGCCGGTAAGTGCCGCCGCCGCCCGCCGTTGCCACCCGCCGCCCCAGGCGTTGGGAGGAAGCCCGGGGGCACCGCGGGGCAGCGGCCGCTGCTCAACTGGTGGGGAGAGGCGGGGGCGGGTTCTGTCAGCCGGGTGGTCGCCTGAGGCCGCCCCCGCCCGGCCAGCCGCGCGTGTCAGTCTCGGTCGAGGCGGGGGGCGGCGGGGGCGCCTCAGTCATGGCGAAGCCCGAGAGCCAGCGAGCGGCGGTGAGTACGTGCCGCCGCCGCCGCCGCTCGGCCGGGGGGGGTCGGGGCAGGCCGGGCCGCGCCGCCGCCGGCGGCGGAGGTGAGGGGCCCGCGCCCGGGGACGGCGGGGAGGCTGGGGAGGGGGCGCTGCCCGCACGTGCGGCCCAGCCCGCCCGCGGCCCGCCCCGCGACTGTCATGGCTGCGGGCTGCTGCCCCCGCCCCCCCCCCGGCCCGCAGACCCTGGGGTCGGGACCTGGCCGCCGCGCCTGTTGCGTAGGGCGGAGGTGAGGGCAGGGTGGGCAGGGCCCCGCTTCCCCGCCCCGCGCGAGGTCCGGGCCTCCCGGTCCGCCCGCTTCCCTCCCGAGGGTCGGGCTTCCCTCCATCCTGCAGCCTCTTCCCCCGCCCGCCTGCTTTCTCGCCTCCGTGACTCATGACAGGGCGTCCCGCGCGAGCGCTGGGTGTCCCCGAGCCCGGGACGCCCCCGGCGCTTTCCCGGGCCTTGCCTGCGGGGTTACGACCGCACTGCCTTCCCTGTGATCCTTCGCCCAGAGGGGCAGCCCCGAGGGTCTCTCCACGTCTGCAGCGGGGCCGGGACCCTGCGGCTGCTGCCGCTTTCTTGGGCTCTGGGTGTGGGACGTGATGGGTGGTTCCAAGGCTGTCTTCGCGGACATCCATCCCCAAGCCAAGCACGACCCGGAAAGCCTGGGTGTCTTACTGGCCTGTCGTCGCAGTCGCCAGCTCAGAGTGCTTTCTGTTTGTTCCTTTTTTGGTTCTGTTTTGCCCTTTTTTTTCTTTTCTTTTTTCTTTTTTTTTTAAAGAAAAATAAAACTTTTCGGAACAAAGTAGACAAAAAAAATTTCTTAAATTGTGATATTAACAGTGTTACATAGCTACTTTCCTGGGAGTCTGGGGTTTGACACTACTGTGACTTTTCTCCATTATGTGAAATACTCATAACTACCTAAGGATTGCCCCGTACTAAATAAAGTTTATTTTCATTAATAAAATCACTATCACAATTTAGTTTCTCAGTTTTGCATGCTGCTTTTCACCTTTTCCTTTTCTCTGATTTCAAACTCCAGTTCTACTTAACTGACTAGGATCTTGAACAGAAAAAAGGGCTTACCTCGTGTAATGTTACTCTACCTAAACTGTGCATAATTGTACAGGTACTTTTTTAAAAGAAGGGCTAGGTCTGCAAACACTTAAATGTACAGCAGGTACTTACCCCGTGGGGGTGGGGATTCCACATTGCAGAGGGAGGGAGGGTGTGTGTGTGTGTGCACGAGTGTGTGTTTTAGTTTTGGGGGCAGGGGGTTTCAGTGCAAAAGGATGAACATAGTGTTTCTTCATTTCTGTTAGATTTACAGAACTTGAAATTAAGTGGGACTTTGTGCTAATAGCAGGGAGCCTTCCCTACGATAGATATTGGATAAATATTTGCTCTAAGCAAGTTAAACATGAATTCTGTATCTTCCAAGACTGTGTCTGCTTTATTGCTTAGACACTTCACATTAAGTAGCTATAGTGTTCTACAACCTTTAGCAGCTTGGTGAGTTTCCTGTAAACTATAGGTCACATAATATAGACATAATATGCTTGGGTGGGGGAGTAGTTGCCTCCCAGATTTGATTGATACATCTTTGTCATTCTGGACAGTTTCAGGAGAGTGGGTGTTGTAAAGTTAAAAAACAAAAACCTTGTGATTGACTAACTAGGAGAAGATGATGTCCTAAGGACATAAGAAATAGCATTAGGGAAAATGTGCTGGTGTAACTGGTAAAACCTTCTTGGAAGAAGTTCTGATTGGAGAGAGTCAGAACTTTGTCACTTTACTCAGTGTATAGCTATAGTCAGATTTCTTAACCTCTGTGAACCCAAGTTTTCTTGAATTTATAGTTCTCCAAATCTGAATATTCCATTAGATCGGTCCTTTGAAATATAAAAGTTATATCTGGTTTTAGGTATAAAAAAAGGCAGAGGTTTTGAAACAAACAGTGGTAAGTTGGCCTTACCCTAAAAGAACCTTTTTAAAAGAATAAGCTCAAGTGGGCAGGTATGAATAAAGAAAGCAGTATTAAAGGGAAAAAAAAAAAAAAACTCATGACAAGATTAGATTAATAAAATCCTAAAATTTTGAACTTGGAAGTATCTTTAGAGACTTGTTAACTCCAAATCCCATTTCTAATGTAACTGAATACCTTCTATAAGACATTAAACTAGACTGGCAGTTTACCTATGGAAACCAGGTAGAACTAAAGGAAGGGCTTACTGTATAAATTTAGGGTGTAGGAACTGGAGAAGCATTACAGACTTAGAGGTAAAATTCATTGTAGTTTCAGTAGTAAAATAAAAATTTTGGTACATTTGAAGATTATAGATACCCTGAAGGGTTATATGTGTTAATCACTCATATAAATGTAGTGGAAGAAAAAGTCAGTGAAATAGAGAAGACAAAAATGAAATCTTAGGTTAAAGGATAAAGGAAAATTGAAATAATAGATCTACTGGGAAAATTCCATTATATATCAGTATAGTGAATACAGAACATTGGTAACACTATGGAAACTTAAGGCATTTGATTAGAGTGAAAATTAATCATGAAACTATTATTGTCATAAATGTTTGAAAAACTTTGAAAGCCAAAAAATTGGAATCAGAAGAGATTTATGGACACTGAGGAGACAGAATGATTTTGTTATAACCTTTTAAATGTCTTGTAGCTATTGTGGTCTTAGGGTGATTAACCCGTCTTAACTATTCAGATTACTTACATGATAGAAGACTTAGATTTTTTACACTTAACCTACTTTGTGAATATAAGTTGCCACATTCCAGTTTTATAACTGCCTTCTGACACTGTTTCCTTTTACTTGTTTGGGCTTCCCTCACATCCGTTCTACCCCTGAGTTTTACTAGTCTGTGAATACTCAGGTCAAATTCCACCTTGCGAATAAGATCATTTCTTGTCATTGTAGCCCTTAGGGATTTCTCCTTCCCATGAGACCATAGCATTACTATTTGTCTCACTTATTTGACATCACGTAAAACTTCCTGACCTTATCTCCACTGTATTTCTTTTAATTTTGTGGGAACACCTTTTGCTCTTCCCTTTTAGAAACAGTTGGAAAGCTGATTAAGTGATAAGGGAAAACTCAGAGAAGGGAAAGCCACTTTGAGCTGTAATTCATTCTCTGAACTCCAGGTCACTCACATCCATTTGTTTTAAACAGATTAATTTATTGATTCCTTTATTAATCAATTTATTATTTAACAATTTATTAAGTGATTCCTACCTTGTAGAATTTATAGTCTAATAGTGGAAACAGATAAGTAAATAACAGGGAAAGTAATTAGCAGGGAAACAGGGCAAGTAAATAACAAATGTAAAATTACAACTTGTAGAGAACTCAATAAAGGAAGAGACTAGACTGCTGTGGAAAAAAATGGGGATGATCGTAGATTGTGTGGTCAGAACGTCTCAGGTGGTGGTATTTAAGTGGAGACAAAAAATAAGCTAGATAGGGAAAGACTTTCTTGGAAAAGAAAATAATGTATGAAGGCAAGAAAGCTTAATAGGTTGGAAGAAATGAAGGAAGTTTAGGGCGGCAGGAGTATAATAATAGAGGAAAACCATGCAAGGTGAGAAATAGGCAGAGAGCAGATCATACAGGACCTTACAGGGCATTTTGAAGACCTGGATTTTACTAAGGATGTTGCAGTCAATCATTGAAGATTTTGACGTAGGGGAGTACTGTGCTTTAGATTTCAAGAATGACACTTTGGTTAAGAATGGATTAGAGAAAGGCAAGGATGAAAGCAAAGACTACTACCACACTTGTTGAGGTAAGATGATGACGGCTGGCACTAGGGTAGCAATATCATCTGATTTGATAGAGACAGAGAGGAGATGGGAATGGCAGGGGCATTGACAACTTCATGACGGATTAGATATTAAAGAGAAGATGTCAAAGTGACCTCCAGGTTCCCGACTTGAGGACCTAGAAAAATGATGGTGAGATTTACTGAGATGAACATGGGGAAAAGAAAAGGTTTGGCAAGAAATTAAGTTTTGAACACCATTCCCAGGCAAGACCTTGGGAAGGTAGAAGGCTGGGGGTGGGGGGCTACCTTTATCTGAATGATAGTGGTCTTCGTTGGAATAGGTGTAATTATGTATATGGCACCATATTACAACGTACTTATAAGGTGTGTTTTGCGATGAGCAGGCTTCATATTTGTGTTAGAAAAATTGGTAACTGAAATGATCTTTTTAACAATGCAGTTTTTGAAAGTATTTGTGAAGATTTTCTTAATACAGCTTTTATTAGATAAGTTTTGAGAAAAAATCTGTAGTATTAGATGGGTTTTGGTATTATTTGGGTGATGGTGCAGAATTCAGAAGTCTTACAATCTTGATTTTCTCAAGAAAGTTGGCACTCTTTAAAGTTACTAGCTTGTAGGCAGCCTGATATTATATTTATCATTTTTAATGAGGCTTCTGGTGTTTATGGGTAAAAATTATAAGTGCAGGCCATTAAGAGCTATTTATCAAATAACTATAGATACTGATGTTTCTGTTATAATTTGTCATTAACTTAGCAAATATCTTTTTTTTTTACTGTACTTTTAAAACATTTTTTAACCAGTAATTTTAAATATTGTTATTGCTACAAAGGGACACAGTTGAAATCTGAAGAGAAAAAAAAGAAAGATTATTTTTCTTATTCAGTGGTCATTTCAGTTTGGTTTACCTGACTTAAGCAGCTACAGTATAAAGTGTATTAAATTTTATACTATTGGAAATCAATGGCTATGCTTCTGAATGATAACTGCTAATGTATCTTATTCTTTTATAAGAAAGAGGAAAAAAGGGGTGCCGGGTGGCTCAGTGGGTTAATCCTTTGCCTTCAGCTCAGGTCATGATCCCAAGATCCTGGGATTGAGCCCTGCATGGGGCCCTCTGCTTAGCAGGGAGCCTGCTTTGCCCCCCTCTCTCTCTGCCTGCCTCTCTGCCTACTTGGGAGCTCTGTACGTCAAATAAATAAAATCTTTAAAAAAAAAAAAAAGGAAAAAATGACTAGGATAATGGTTAGGTTTCGTGTATTTTACATAAAGTTTGTTTCATCTTAAAATTTTGTGCTTTATTACACATTACTAAGTAAATTCAAAGTTACTCTTTTTTTCATGGAATTAGCTGGAATTCAGTATATTTTTTTCCAGTTATGTTATCTTTTACAGTGTTTATCTTTAAAATGGCAATTAAATATTTATTCATTAAAAATTTTTCTTCAATCAAGGAACTGGAAAGCTTTCCCTAAAATAAATCTAGGGATTCAAGATTCTACATTTAGTGTACTTATTTAGTCCATTTTATAGATGAAGAAACTGAGCTACAGAGAAACTGAGTTGCCTCAGCTTTCTAGTATTAGGGAATATATATTAGGGAATATATCAGGTTACATAAATTAGTGAATTCACTACATATCGAAATACAAGAATACACTTAGTTCTGATTTGGTGAATGTGTGTTCAGATCAGTAGTAAAGTTTACATAAATCATTTCAGAAACCATCCTATATTTACTTACCAATATTAATTTGAATGACGCACTCTAAATGGTGACTTAAAAATATTTACTTATGATTCATCTTGTTTCAGTTAGGTTTTTAATTTTTTGATAAGCTTCAGAAAAGTATATGTCATAAGTTTATAGCTCTATGATTTATTATAAAGTAAACATCTCTGTAACCACAACTTAGGTCAAGGAATAGAATGTTATCGGCAACCCCCAAGCTTCTCTCCTACTCCCTTCCAATCATCACTTCCTTTCACCCTCCCAGAGATGACCACCATGCTGACTTTGAAAATCATAGAGTAGTTTTGGCTGTGTTTGAACTTTATATAAGTGAAATTATATAGTATGTGTTCTTTTGCTTAATATTATATTTTATAATATTAGTAATATTTTTAAAAGATTTTATTTATTTATTTGTTTGCTATTTATTTATTTGACAGACAGATCACAAGTAGGGGGTGGGTAAGCAGGCTCCCTGCTGAGCAGAGAGCCTGATGCGGGGCTCGATCCCATGACCCTGAGATCATGACCTCAGCCAAAGGCAGAGGCTTAACCCACTGAGCCACCCAGGTGCCCCGAATATTAATAACATTATGAGACTAATCTGGTTTTGTTTTGTTTTTTTAATTTTTAAAGATTTTATTTATTTATTTATGTGAGAGAGAGATTGAGGGAACAAGTGGGAGATGGGAGAAGGGTCAGAGGGAGAACCAAACTCCCTGTGGAGCAGGGAGCCCAATACAGGACTCGATCCCAGGACCCTGGTGTCATGACCTGAGCCAAAGGTAGATACTTAACCCACTGAGTCACCCAGGTGCCCAATTTGTTTTTTTCCATGTAGAAGTAGTTCAGTCATTCTCATTGCTGTTGATTCTAATGTAGGATGAAAACATTTTCAGTTTGGAACTGTTGTAATACTGACTGATGAACATTTCTAACATTTCTGTACATGACTTTTGGTGTGCACACATTTCTGTGGCATATATATTTCTAGAAGTAGAAAAATTGGTCAAGGATATGCATATATTCAATTTTACCAGTAAAGCTATATCATTTTCCAGATTTGTTGTTCCAATTTATACTTGTTTTAGCAGTGTGTGAGAATGCCAGTTGTGTTATATTCAGTTATGTGGTTTGATTAAAATACCACTCTATAGTATTTGAAAAATCTTGTGTTCTTTTTAAAAAACCTCCAAATATGAATTGATGGGCAGGTATTTCTACCTAGTAAAACATAAATGAGTACCTCTGTTATGCCTGTTGGATTATGGCATATTCAAACAAAGCATAGTTTTTTGTTTTCAAAGTTTTCAAATAAGAGATCTTTTCTCTATCCTTAAAAATGTTTGGTTTTGCAACACAGTGACTAGTACAGCATTTTAGGGGATATGGTTTGGAAAGAATGAAAAAAATAACATATCTAACTTAAGAAATCTTAAAGGAGACAGGAAAAAAAATTCAGCAAAATGAATATGGTAACTATTTGGGGACGTGTACATGGTACTTAGAAATAAGGCCCTGGGGAAGGAGGAGGAAAAGTATTATAAAGATGTATATCAGGGGCGCCTGGGTGGCTCAGTGGGTTAAAGCCTCTGCTTTCGGCTCAGGTCATGATCCCAGGGTCCTGGGATCAAGCCCCGCATCGGGCTCTCTGCTCAGCAGGGAGCCTGCTTCCTCCTCTCTCTCTGTCTGCCTCTCTGCCTACTTGTGATCTCTGTCTGTCAAATAAATAAATAAATCTTTAAAAAAAAAAAAAAAAAGATGTATATCATTCCTGAGATGAATAGTGTTATATCAGAAATGGCCAAAGCTCGCAGGGCTACTAACAGGGTTATATATCATTATGTATATAGGGACCCAACGAATTGCTTTCCTGGTATATTCTTGGTCAGAGACCTCAAGGAAGGCAATGAAATGCTATACGGTCTCATTAAGGTAGTGAGAAATTGAGTTTTATATCTTTATTATATTCTAGTAGAAAGAAAAAATGTTTTAAATAATTTATAGTATTCCAGAAAAAGTGGAATTGAGTTTCTCAAGGATTTGAATGTGAAATCGCATCTTAGAAGATGTATTGAGGAAGATGTGTCAACATTTGACTGAATTCGAAATGCTAAGTAAATGGATTTGATAGAAATGAAGTCACTGCATAAAACCTTATGTCTATTAAACTACTTTAAATGAATCAGAAAGGCAAGGAAAGCTATAAGAAAGAAAATCCCAAGATAGTGTAGTGTCATAGAAGCTGAGAGAATTTTCAGAAGGCAGAGGGTTACTTGAACTGAATTCAGGAAACATTTCTACAGCTTTTGTGATAGGCCAAGCAGACTGGTAACTGGTACTGCAGATGAATAAGTCATGGGCCTTGTTCTTTAAGCATTCAGTGCCTAAATGGTGTATGTATCATAGATGGGAGATGCATGGATGATTGGAGGCTTCATATAGAAGATGGCATTTTTTAGTTCAGCTTCTGTCACTTTTGTTAGTGATGGCAAGTTTCTTAGTGGTCAGATGCAGGTTGAGAGAACATTTGGATTTGCCTAGGAGCTTTAGTCACCTTTGGAAGTATAGTTTCAGTAATTTTATCAGGGCAGAAAGTGAAGTGCAAGAGGTTAACAAGCAAGTGGGTATTTGATAAATGAAGACAGTTGATCACTTATTCTCAATATTTGTCACTGTATGGAAGGATAGACATAAGGTGATTTTGTGTGTGCGTTTTTGTTAAGGTAGGAGAGACCTACTGCCTAAAGTTAGAAGGGAAGCAGGTAATTGCAAAGGGATGATTAAAGATCCTAGACAGAGTTGGAATGTATGTGGGTGTAAGTTGCTTAAAAGCTAGATGGAATGGTATTAAGAGGCGAAAGGTTTATCTTTGGAAAAAAGTCATGCTTCCTCTTCTGAGAACAGCTAGAAGAAAAAGGATAGAAGCAAAGAGAGAAACATGCTTCTGAAAAGGTGACTGGCGAGTTTCAACTGGAAAATTCTTGGAAGAGTAAGTAAGAGGCAGGATTTTCCTGGGGTGAGATGGGGGTAGTTAGGATTGAAGGCTTAAGGAGATAGCCTAAAAGCATAGGGAAATGAATTTAAACACTTTCTAAGCAAAAACAAGGACCACCTTGTTTTAATACTGTGCCATCCATATAACAAATATTATAAATATGCAGAAATGTTAATTGAATTGGGCTGAGGTCTGGAGGTCACATTACATTGGTATTGTTAATAGAATATGGTAGGTTGAGTGAATTGAAAATGGTCACAAGGATATTGAAGCAATAGAGATTATTAGCAAAAGAATCGGAGGAGGTCTGGAGAAGCTTAATAGTCATGGGAGAGTTTGAATGACTCTTGGGAAATCAGAAATGAGATGACAGGTGTGAGAGGAAAAGCTGCATTTATTAAGTGCTTTCTATGTTTTAGGAACTTTGAGTGTATTTCTAAACTGTATATATTTCTAAACCATTCAAAAACCCTGCAAGTTAGGTGGTGGTAATCCGCCTGGGTCTCAATTTTTAATGTATTTCAAACTTTGGAAAATTGTGCATTTAAATCAATTTCCTGTTTTTAACATTAATTGAAATTTATTTAGTTATATAATATATATTTATACTTCATTTGGTTAGGGGTATGATTGATGTTCAGGACTGCTTCAGATAGACAGCTTGACCTGACTCATTAGCAACTGGGAAACTTAAAATCTGTTTTCAGCATCAGCCCAAAATTAGTTACCCTCAGTCGTCTTTTACCAAGAGTAGAGATGAGATTATGTTTTAAAGATTTCCCTTTCTGTGAGATGCAAAGCAAGACTAAATTGAATGTGAATGCCAACAAAGTAAATAATTGAATTTAGGAAATCACTATCTGCAAAGGGAGATGTTAATATAAACATTAAATGAGTGCTATTTGGTTTTCAGGTCTTTTAAAGCAAGGAGTCTTTTTTTTTTTTTTTTTTTAAGATTTTATTTTAAGTAATCTCTACACCCCATGTGGGGCTCATACTTAACAACCCTGAGATCAAGACTTGAGTGCTCTACCAACTGAGTCAGCCAGGCACCCCTGAATCCTTTGTTTTTTGAAAATCCTACTGTGAAATAATCCACATAAAGCACTGTGTAAATGGTTTTCAATCTGGGCTCTTTGGAGCACTGGGTAATCTTTAGCCACTGGAAGGAAGAGAGGGCTTTAGGCCTCACCTTCACCCATTTCCTCACCAATAAAAGATTTCTCCCTGAATATTCAGCTTTTATAGATCTTACAGATTTAGATTTTGAGTAGGATTTTCTCTCTCTCTCTCTCTCTTTTTTAAAAGACTTATTTATTTGACAGAGAGAGACACAGCAAGAGAGGGAACACAAGCAGGGGGAGTGGGAGAGGGAGAAGCAGGCTTCCCACCGAGCAGGGAGCCCAATGTAGGGTTCGATCCCAGGACACTGGGATCATGACCTGAGCCAAAGGCAGACACTTAACAAACCACCCAGGGATCCCTCGAGTAGAGGCTGTGCCATTTTACATTACTAATAGCAATGTATGGGATTGCCAGTCTTTCCACATCCTTTCAAACACTTGTAATTTTTCATTTTAAAAATAATATTCTTAGTAGTTGAGAAGTGATATCTCATTGTGATTTTGATTTGCATTGTCCTAATGACTGCCATTGAGTATCTCTGTTTATTGGCCATTCCTGTATCTTCTTTGGATAAATGTGTAGTGAAGTCCTTGTCCATTTTTTTTTTAAGATTTTTATTTATTTATTTGACAGAGATCACAAGCAAGCAGAGAGGCAGGCAGAGAGAAAGGAGGAGGAAGCAGGCTCCCTGCCAAGCAGAGAGCCCGAGGCATGGCTTGATCCCAGGACCCTGGGACCATCATCCGAGGCAGAGGCTTTAACCCACTGAGCCACCCAGGCGCCCCGCTTTGTCCATTTTTAATTAAGTTGGGTTGTTTATAGTAGTGAGTTTATGGGAGTTCTTTATTAATTCTAGATATTAAACTTTTATCAGATATATTATTTGCATATTATTTTGTCCCATTCTGTGGGTTATCTTTTTACTCTCTTGATAGTATTCTTTTGTGCACAAGTTTTTAATTTTTTGAAGCCCAATTTATGTTTTTTTTCTTTTGTTACCTGTGTTTTTTATGTATTTAAGAAACCGCTGCCAATCCAAAATCATGAAAATTTGCCCGTAAGTTTTCTTCTAATAGTGTTACAGTTTTAGCTTTTAAATTTAGATCTTTGATATATTTCTGTTGATTTTTTTTTTAATGGTATAAGGTAAGAGCTCAGCTTTATTCTTTTGCAGGTGGCTATCTAGTTTTCCCAACATCAGCTGTAGAACAGACTGTTTTTTTTCCCTACTGAATGTTCTTGGCGCCCTTGTCAAAAATTAATTGACTACGTGAGGGTTTATTTCTGGGCTTTCTGTTCTGTTCGTCTCCTTAGGCCAATAACACTTTGTTTTGATTAATGTAGTTTTGTAGTAAGTTTTGAAAGTGGGAAGTGTGGGTATTCCAACTTTGTTCTTTTTCGAGACTGTTTTGGCTATTCATGATCCCTTTCAATTCTATATATTTAAAGATGAGTTTTTCTATATATGCAAAAAATCATTGGGATTTTTATAGGAATTGCATTGAACGTGTAGATTGCTTCGAGCAGTATTGTTGTCTTAACAATATTAAGTCTTTCGATGCATGTACACAGGATGTCTTTCCATTGATTTAGATCTACTTTAGTCCCTTTCAGTACTGTTTAAAAAAAAAAAAAAGATTTTATTTATTTATTTGACAGAGAGAGATCGCAAGTGGGGAGGGGGTGGGGAGGAGAAGCAGGCTCCCTGCTGAGCAGAGAGCCAGATGCAGGGCTCGATCCCAGGACCCTGAGATCATGACCTAGCTGAAGACAGAGGCTTAACCCACTGAGCTACCCAGGCACCCCTCAGCACTGTTTTGTCTTCAAAATGATCTAGTTTTCAGTGTATACATCTTACATGTGATCCATTAAATTTATTCCTATTATTTATTTTTAAGATTTATTTATTTGAGAGAGAGTGAGTGAGAGAGAGCATGAGAGGGGGGAAGGTCAGAGGGAGAAGCAGACTCCCTGTGGAGCTGGGAGCCGGATGCGGGACTTGATCCTGGGATTCCAGGATTACAAGCTGAGTCAAAAACAGTCGCTTAACCAATAGAGCCATCCAGGTGCCCAATTTTTATTTTTTTTAATACTATTGTAAATGGAATTGTTTTTTTAAATTTCCTTTCCGGAATGTTGATTTGCTGTCTTAAAGAAGTGCAACTGATTTTTCTGAAATTATCCTAGAATTTTGTTGAATTTGTTTATTAGCTTTAGCAGTTTACATGCATGTGCGTGTGTGTTATTTACAGTATTCTGCATATAAGATCATGTTATCTGTGAACAAGATAGTTGTACTTCTTCCTTTCTAACTTAGATGTCCTTTATTTTTCCTTTCTTGCCTATTTTCTCTGGCTGGATTTTTCAGTACTATATTGGATAGAAGCGGTGAGGGTGGGAATCCTTGACTTGTTCCTGATCTTGGGACAAAAGCTTTCATTCTCTTACCATTGAGTTTGATGTTAGCTTTAAGTTGTTCATACATGGCCTTTCTTTTCCTGTTTTAGTCAGTATTCTTTTTTTTTTTTTTTAAAGATTTTATTTATTTATTTGACAGAGATCACAAGTAGGCAGAGAGGCAGAGAGAGAGAGGGAAGAAGCAGGCTCCCTGCTGAGCAGAGAGCCTGATGCAGGGCTCGATCCCTCTACCCTGGGATAATGACCTGAGCTGAAGGCAGAGGCTTAACCCACTGAGTCACCCAGGCGCCCCTTTAGTCAGTATTCTAATCATAAAAGGGTTTGGAAGGGCGTTAGATTTTGTCAAGTGCTTTTTTTTTTTGCATCACCTGATATGATATGCTTTTACCTTTATTAATATAGTATGTTACATAGATTGGCTTTTGTATGTTAATTACCTTTACATGCCTAGGATAATTTCCACTTGTTCATATAATATACTCTATGTGTACATATATGTATATGTATAATATGCTGCTGGATTTGGTCTGCTAGTATTTTCTTGACAATTTCTGCATCTGTATTCATAAGAGATATTAGTCTTTAGTGTCTTGTTGTGTTTTTGGTTTGGGGTTTTTTCCCTTGTAATGTCTTTGGCTTCATTATCAGGGTAATGTTAGCTTCACAAAATGAGTTATAGAGTACTTCTGATCTTTCACTTTTGTGGAAGAATTTGAGAGTCATTGGTGTCAATTCTTTAAATATTTGGTAGACTTCATCATGAAAACTATCTGGTCCTGGGCTTTTCTTTGTTGGGTGTTTTTTTTTTTTTTTTTAAAGATTTTATTTATTTATTTGACAGAGAGAGATCACAAGCAGGCAGAGAGGCAGGCAGAGAGAGAGAGGCTCGATCCCAGGACCCTGAAATAATGACCTGAGCTGAAGGCAGCGGCCCAACCCACTGAGCCACCCAGGTGCCCTTGTTGGGTGGTTTTTGAAGACAGATTCAATCTTACTTGTTTTAGGTCTATTTATATTTTCTACTTATTTTCTTATCAATTTTGGTAGCTTATGTGACATACAGTTTTTCAGTTTCATCTAGGTTTATCCAATTTGTTGGTGCAGTTCATATTGTTCTTACAATAGTATTCTTCTATCAAAAGGACTTACTGTGGGTACCTGGGTGCTCAGTGGGTTAAACCACTGCCTTCGGCTCAGGTCATGATCTCGGGGTCCTGGGATTGAGTTTCCGCATCAGGCTCTCTGCTCAGCAGGGAGCCTGCTTTTCTCTCCCTCTCTCTCTCACTCTCTCTCTCTCTCTGCCTGCCTCTCTGCCTACTTGTGATCTCTGTCTGTCAAACAAATAAACAAAATCTTAAAAAAAAAAAAAAAGGTCTTACTATGCCTATATAAAAAGAGCTTATAAGGTCCTTATATAGACTTGTAAAGTCTATATTGTAAAGTAAAAGTATATATATATATATCTTTTTTTTAAAGATTTTTAAATTTTATTTATTTGACAGACAGAGATCACAAGTAGGCAGAGAGGCAGGCAGAGATAGAGGAGGAAGCAGGCTCCCTACTGAGCAGAGCCGGAAGCGGGGCTCGATCCCAGGACTCTGGGGCCATGACCTGAGGCTTTAACCCACTGAGTCACCCAGGCGCCCCAGTAAAAGTATATATTAATATCCTCTTTTGATCCTGTTTTTAGTAATTTGGATCTTCTCCTAGACAGTCTAGTTAAAGATTTCTGAATTTTGTTGATTTTCTCAGAGAACTAATGTTAGATTTCATTGATTTTGCTCTATTGTCTTTTTCTTTATTTCATTTCTCTACACTCTAATCTTCATTACTTCTTTTCTTCTCCTTCCTTTGGACCTAGTTTGCTCATTTCCTTAAGGTGTACAGTTAGGTTAGCAATTAGATTTTTTTGTAATGTAATTGTTTACAAGCATGAGTTTCTCTTAGAGCATTGTTTTTGCTTTATCTCGTAAGCTTTACTATGTTGTATTTTCAGTTTTATTCATCTGAGGGAATTTTGTAGTATCTCTTTTTATTTTTTAGATAGGATTTTTCACATTTCATTAAGCTGGAAATATTTTGTTTGTAGTTTTGAAAAGAGAAACTGTAGCGGAGACCTAATTCTTCAAGAATTTGAAGGTTGTCATAATTAAGTTTATTTAAACAGTCACGAATTAGATGTCTAGGAAGGCAGGAAGAAAAGTGAATTTTTAAAAAAACTTTTTAACAGGTATTAAATATACCTTAACAGGAGTTGTTCTAGAAATTCAGATACCTTTTTTCTTTTTTTTTTTTTTTTTAATGAAGAAATGGTGAATTCAAGTTTGCCAGCTTTTTATTTTGCCAAATAAAGATATTCTTTTAAATGACATATATCTCCTATTGTTATCATTTTAGTCATAAAAAATGTTTCTGGGTACAACTTAGGTGTTTTGGTCACTGTCAATGAGAGAGTTTCTATTTGCCATCTTAAAATAACTAAATGTTTATAACCACCAGTGATAAGATTTTACCACAGTAAAAATGTTAGTCAAGCCAGAGAAGAAATTTTAAACCGTGAAATAGCTCCCTTTTGCCTCTAGGATAAAGTCCAGATTTCTTAACATGGCTAATTTAAAGCCTTGGATATCTGACCTCTGCCTGCCTAGGCATCTCTGGCTAGTAGTATGCTCTAGCCACACTAGTCTATTAAGTAGTTCCTGAAATGCTATGTCCTCCCTCACCTCTGGGCATATCTTGCAGTGTTCTCACTGTGCTCTTACCAGTTTTAGGGATAATTCGAGAGAGTGATGGGATTATAAAAGACTTGTTTCCTATCCTAATAGGGATTACCGCTTCCTTTATTTAGTGCTTTCTAATCCCCCTTTGAGGCAGACAGGACTGTAGTTAATAGTTTGTGTTGTTTTTTTTTCCCAGATGAAAACAAATCATATGTGATCTTCTCAAAGTCCTACAGCTAGAAGGTAGAAGAGCCAGGACTCAGGTCTATGTTTTGTTTTGTTTTTATTTAAGTATCCTGTTCTTTCTAATTCCTATGCAGACATTCACTGATTTAGCAAAAATTTATTGTGTGCCTGCTATGCCAGACAACATACTAAGGAAATAAAGAGGACAATGGTGTTCCTTTTTTCCCCCAGGCCATACAGCCTAGTGGAGAGAAAAGAAAAATATAATTCTTACTATAATGGAGTGTTATTTGTAGTATGGACAGGTTATAAGACAGACAGTTGAGTCAGAAGAAGCCTTCTATAGGAGGTGAATCCCAAACTGAATTTTCCCCAAGTATAAATTTGAAATAGCTATGGGTAATTCATAAACAAAGTAAAAAGTAATGTAACACAAATTTAATACTGCGCAGAAATCCTGAAGGGATGACTAATAGAAAGCTGAATAATTTGGTAGGACTCAGTGCTGCTCATATTAAATGGGATGAAACTCTTGAATGTGTTGAGCTTACTGGGAAGCCTAATTCATTTAGTAGAAATATACTGAGGGATTTATTTGGAAAATATAGAGATGTCTTGAAAAAAAAAAAGCAACTATTAGACATTCAGGAAGTCAATTTACCTCTGAAGTAAGTTTATATGTGTATTATATACACATATAATATATATATATATAAATCCTGTTTGGGAACACAGTCAATGATGTTATTTTTTCTCTGAAGGCCCAGTTCAAATGTTGCCTCATCTCTATGCCTTTACCCATCTTTTCCAGAAATAATTAATTGCCACCTAATATAACATTGTGCCGTGTATGCATCTCTGCCAAGGCATGCATCTCTGCTTGTTTACGTGTTTTCTTCCCCTCTGCATTATGGACTTTGGGAAGGCTAGAGTTCTGTCCCATTGATGTACAATCCTCATGTCATTGGCATCAATAAATGTAGAAATGAAGATCGAGAAGTAGTTTTACTTTGATTCTAAATACTTGTCTCAACCTTAAAAGAATTCTGTCCTCCATATATTTTATTTTACTGTACTGGATTGAGAAGGTCCCTACAGCAGTACTCCAGCTTACATTTCTGCCTTTACTTTTTACTCTTCCCCGTTTGCATGCCCATGGCAGTACTCATCCCTTTCCCTGAATACGTACTTCCTCCCTCCCTTGGGGCCGTTTCTTTTTTTTTTTTTTTTTTAAGATTTATTTGACAGACAGAGATCACAAGTAGGCAGAGAGGCAGGCAGAGAGAGAGAGAGAGAAAGAGGGAAGCAGGCTTCCTGCGGAGCAGAGAGCCCGATGCGGGGCTCAATCCCAGGACCCTGAGATCATGACCCGAGCCGAAGGCAGCAGCCCAAACCACTGAGCCACCCAGGCGCCCCTTGGGGCCGTTTCTTTATTCCTGAAGCTTTTCCTGAATAACTTGCTAAGTATGCTCTCTTCTCTTTATAAATTATCTTAACTTGCTAAGTATGCTCTCTTCTCTTTATAAATTATCTTATAGATGAGCTTGTACCTCTCTTAGACAGTTACCGTATTTTATTCAGTATATGATGTGCTTTTCTTGTGCATTACCCCCTGCCTCCTGCGTTTAGATTCTGAACTTCCTGAGGGCAGAAACTTCAGTTTCTGCAGCGTTGCTTTGGATATAATGGATAGATAGTCCATAAGTATTTGCTTAATGAAATAGCAAGTTAAAATTAGATTGACATGATATTTTCATCAAGTTAGAAAATGCTACCTTTGGGACGCCTGGGTGGCTCAGTTGGTTGGACAACTGCCTTCGGCTCAGGTCATGATCCCGAGTCCCGGGATCGAGTCCCACATCGGGCTCCCAGTTCCGTGGGGAGTCAGCTTCTCCCTCTGACCCTCTCCTTGCTCATGCTTTCTCTCACTGTCTCTCTCAAATGAATAAATAAAATCTTAAAAAAAAAAAAATGCTACCTTTACAGAATGAATTACAGCAATAGATCTTCAAGTGGAACTTACATGAGCATTGTGTCATTTGTAGAATGAACTGTTCAAATAGAAAACATGGCTTATGAGATTTTACAACTCTCATAAACTCTTGAATGTTAAAAAAATAATGTAAAAAAATATTTTTTTGTAATTTGCCTTTAGTCTCTATTTGTACTTTTTTTTTTTTAAGATCTTATTTATTTATTTGAGAGAGAGGGAGAGAGAACACAGAGTGAGAGGAAGAAGCAGACTCTCCTCTGGGTAGACAGCCTGATATGGGACTCCATCCCAAGATCCCGGCACCATGACCTGAGCCCAGGGCAGACGCTTAACCAAGTGAGGCACTCAGGCGCCCAATCTCTATTTTTATAACTAAAGTCAACTATTTACAAATATCTTTTCACATATGGAATGTGTATCTTCATAATATAGTGTTGGTATCTATATTCATTTTCTTAATCATTAGATGTTCCTCTTATGTACTGACTTTTAGCAAAGCACAAGTAACATGTATTGATAATCTTCTATTTACATGTCAAAATTCCCCTTCAGAGATCAATTATTACTCATCTTTCAAGTGCCTGAAGTTCTTTATCAATTAATATTCATTGGATGATAAAATAGCAAAATTATTTTCTTAATTAAAATTTTTACTTCTCCCCCCCTATTTTAGATAAGCCTCAGGTTACATAAATGTAGAAAACATTCTGCTTTAGCACAGTCTACCGTCATGTACAAAAATTCAAGGACTATACCAGTTCTTTCCTATATGGACTATTACTGCTCTGATATATCATTTATTTATTTCCAAAGCAGACTCCTAAGAATTGTTGAATATGTTTTGAGAATTAATGTATAAGAGGCGCCTGGGTGGCTCAGTCATTAAGCATCTACCTTTGGCTCGGATCGTGATCTCAGGGTCCTGGGATCAAGCCCGACATCAGGCTCCCTGCTCTGTGGGAAGCCTGCTTCTAGCTCTACAACTCACCCTGCTTGTGTTCCCTCTCTCACTGTGTCTCTCTCTCCCTGTCAAATAAATAAAATCTTTTTAAAAAATAAATAAATGTATAAGCATGTAGTAAATCTGTATAAATTCAGAATGTTTTATATTTTTGTTTAAGTTCACTGTTAATAGCAGAAGGTAGAAATATATACAATAATGTGATATCCTTCCAGTAATTTATTTTCAGCATTCAGTTGGGCTGTAGATTTTTATAGTTGTGGGTTCTGAACTCTTGAAGTAATACATTCTAATTATTCAAAAAATTACTTTAATCATTCTAAGATGCTTATATTTTCCACTTTTAACATCTCTAAAATCTTGGGGTGGGGGCGCCTGGGTGGCTCAGTGGGTTGGGCCGCTGCCTTCGGCTCGGGTCATGATCTCAGGGTCCTGGGATCGAGTCCCGCGTCAGGCTCTCTGCTCAGCGGGGAGCCTGCTTCCCTCTCTCTCTTCTCTGCCCACCTCTCCATCTACTTGTGATTTCTCTCTGTCAAATAAATATATAAAATCTTTAAAAAAAAAAAAATCTTGGGGTGGTGCCTAAGTGGCTAAGTCAGGTAAACATCTGACTCTTGGTTTCAGCTCAGATTGTGATCTCAGGGTTATGAGATTGAGCCCCGTGTTGGGTTCTGCACTCAGTGTGGAGTCTGCTTGAGATTCTCTCCCTCTCTCTCGCTTCTCCTTCCACTCACTCTCTTTCCTTCTCAAATAAATAAATAAATCTTAAAAGAAAATCTCTGAAATTGGGATGTGTCTCAGTACCCATGTGCCAGGTGGGGGTCATGGAGTACTTACCTGTGTGTACACACACTTAGTCATAGTTGTTTATATTGCCATGACCAGTTGGGCTATGTACATTAGTACTACATGTGCGTTATTTAAAATGTCTTTTTTGGGGGGCGGTGCCTGGGTGGCTCAGTGGGTTGAAGCCTCTGCCTTCGGCTCTGGTCATGATCCCAAGGTCCTGGGATCAAGCCCTGCATTGGGTTCTCTGCTCAGCAGGGAGCCTGCTTCCCTTCCTCTCTCTCCGCCTGCCTCTTTGCCTGCTTGTGATCTCTGTCTGTCAAATAAATAAATAAAATGTCTTTTTTTTTTTTTTTTTTTTTGCAAGTAGGCTTCACGCCCAGTGCAGAGCCCAACAGAGAGTTTGAACTCACAACCATGAGATAAAGAGTAGAGCACCAAACCAACTGAGCCACCCTGGTGCCCCTAAAATGTCTTTTTAAAATATACTATTTTCCCGTATTTAACCAAAATGTTGATTATGCAGAGAGGCACAGGAACAGAATAGCAGAGCATAATTTAATATTAGAGAAGCAAATATTTGTTGTCGAAGGAATGAGAACAGTTCACATTTACTTACAGAGCAATAATCAAGTATTTTATGGACCAAGCAGACTATCTTAAGGCAGAAGAAATTATCAGATCCTTTTGAATAAGACTAAGTCTAAAATCCTTTGAAATGGTATAGTGCCGTAGTGTAACTGGCAGCATTTTCTTTTCTTTACTTTTGTTTTTTAACATTATATCAACGAATGATGTACCTCATACTTGATGATATACTGGATTTGGTAACTTTCATTGTATTTCTTTTTTTGTGTTCCTCTTCATAAATAATCATATAACCGTATAAAATCATAAGACATTGCTTTCCTGATTAATAACTTATAGATGTTCCCCAGTCTGGAGTCTGAAGCAGAAACTAGTAAGATACGTTCCAGAGAAGTGATGTAACCTACCTTCTATTTTGCCAACGGCCTTGTTCAGTTCAGACCACATAGCCTTTCATCTGCTCTGTCTCACAATTATAAAATCTGGAAAAATAACTTTTTCCATAATTTTCTTCTTCCAAAATCACATATTTGTTAAAGGACTTAGGTACATACCATTGTGATTAATAATAAGGCAGTTTCCAATTAAAGTTAACATAGGGGACGCCTGGGTGGCTCAGTTGGTTGGACGACTGCCTTCGGCTCAGGTCACGATCCCGGAGTCCCGGGATCGAGTCCCACATCAGGCTCCCAGCTCCATGGGGAGTCTGCTTCGCTCTCTGACCTTCTCCTCGCTCATGCTCTCTCTCACTGTCTCTCTCTCAAATAAATAAATAAAATCTTAAAAAAAAAAAAAAAGTTAACATAGAATTAGGACCCCTGGGTGGCTCAGTTAGCTAAGCCGCTACCTTCAGCTCAGGTCATGATCCCAGGGTCCTGGGATCAAGTCCCACATCGGATTCCTTGCTTAGTGGGAAGCCTGCTTCTCTCTGTCTCTGCCTGCCACTCTGCCTGCTTTTGCGCTCTCTCTGTCTCTGACAAAGTCTTTTTTAAAAAATTAACATAGAATTTTTCAAAAGTATTTGTACATTAAAATAGTGAGCATTTTCTTTAAGAAATTTCTGTTTTCTAATATGGACCTCCCAAAATAGAAGTTCTGGAAAAGTTTCTTAGGACTTTGCTAATATTTGATTAAACTAATATGTAGAGCAGCAGGAACCTTCATTTGTGGTTCTCTCGGCAAGACGGTAGAGCACAGCCATAAATTACCTTTGTTAAAAGTATTTGGAAAGCTACAGATCTGGAACAAAATGAGCTGGCCATTTCATATTAATGAGTAACCTATTAGATCCTTTCCACACATAAATAGCATGTATGTGTGTGTATATGTACATATATTCATGTAAATGTAGTCATTTTTGCTCTTCAGACTGTCATAAAAATAATTCATTGCTTAGCTCAAGCTACTGTTTATATTTGCCTCAGCTTGATTGTCACCACACATTTATTTACACAGTTTAGTAAATAAGCAGTATTTATATTCCAAATGACTTAATGAGGGCAGGAGAGAGACTTAGGGACAGAGTAATGAATATAACCATTAACAGAAAGATTCTTGCTTTTGCTACATGAATATCTAAATCAGTTGGCTGTTAGGAAGGCTGATCTTCCACGTACATGAGCCGTGAACCATGGTAGCAGTATGTGGGAACATCCCAACCATCCCCTGTCTGCATTGTCTGTCAACTGACCAGATGCTTAACTCATCTCATTTGGCCCAGTTTAACATGATCTCATGCAATTGTTGTTGTTCTTTTAAAAATAAATAAATAAATAAAATTATTTGTTTATTTATTTATTTAAGAGGGAGAGAGAGAGAGAGAGAGAGAATCTGAAGCAGACTGCACACTGAGCGCAGAGTCCCACACTGGGCTCAATCCAACGACTGTGAGATTGTGACCTGAGCTGAAACCAAGAGTCGGTTACCCAACCAACTGAGCCACCCAGGCACCCCATACAATTGTTCTTCATGTATTTCTGCATATACTGTATGAAACAAGAAGATGCATCTGCTCAAGAGGTCTAGAGCAAAATATCACAACACACTAATCTGAGAAAATCTGGTATCAGCTATGTTAACAAGCTGTTACTTTGAAGTGTTAATACATATATATTTTAAACATGCCATAGCTGCTGGGGAGTGATTGTCATTTCATGGTAGAGGAGAGAGTCTGACATACCATTCTTAGGTTTACATTCTTTCATCAAAATATATGAACTTCAGCAGCACCTGGGTAGCTCAGTCAGTTGAGCATCCAACTCTTTTTTTTTTTTTTTTAAAGATTTTATTTATTTATTTATTTGACAGAGAGAGACCACAAGTAGGCAGAGAGGCAGGCAGAGAGAGAGAGGAGGAAGCAGGCTCCCTGCTGAGCAGAGAGCCCGATGTGGGACTTGATCCCAGGACCCTGAGATCATGACCTGAGCCGAAGGCAGTGGCTTAACCCACTGAGCCACCCAGGCGCCCGAGCATCCAACTCTTGATCTCAGCTTAAGTCTTGATCTCACAGTTGAGTTCGAGCCCCACATTGGGCTCCATGCTAACTATGGAGCCTACTTTTAAAAATATGTGTACATATGTATGTATGTGTGTAAACATATATATATGAACTTGAAATTGAAGTACTATGCATTATTAGTTTCAAATACATACAGTCATGTCCCATGCACCCGTATTTTTTTCCTTGTATGTAATATCAATGAGCTTTTTGCAATTTTTAATCATTCTACCAAAAAATACTGTATACCAAGATTGTATGTTTTTTACACCATATATAAACTTTGTAGAACTTTAATGAATTCTCATCATTAAACTTGAATTGTTTTTCTTATTTTCCTAGGATTCTGACACTTCATGACATGTCATTATCTAGAGCAATAATGAACATTGACCTGTTTCGGATTAGTTGATGACCTTTGGCAATGATCCAGTAATATCCACTACACAGAAGCCGAATATACTTCATTTGGAGTGAATAGCCCGGATTGTCACTGGATTTTTCAAGATGACAGATCCAATGATGGACTTTTTTGATGATGCCAATCTTTTTGGTGAGACCTTAGAAGGTTTGTCAGATGATGCATTTGTACAACCAGGACCTGTTTCACTAGTTGATGAATTGAACTTAGGTGCAGAATTTGAGCCTTTGCACATAGACTCACTGAACCATGTTCAAGGTACTCCAACACATCAGAAGATAACTGATTATGAGCAGTTAAATCAGTTTGATTCAATGAAATTTCACCAAGTCAATCAGCCTTTTGGTAGCCCAGCTGAACATGTGTTATCTCCACACTCTCAGTTTAATTGTTCTCCGATCCACCCCCAAAACCAGCCCAATGGTTTGTTTCCAGATGTAACAGATGGCAGTCCAATGTGGGGCCATCAGACAGCTACCAGCATTTCCAATCAAAATGGGTCTCCTTTTCACCAACAAGGACATTCTCACTCTATGCATCAAAATAAAAGCTTTGTGGTACACCATGACTTTGCCTTATTTCAGGCCAGTGAACAACAAACACAGTGCACTTCACTACGCTCACAGCAAAATAGAAATAATCTTAACCCAGGGCAGAATTCTCTCAGCCAGTCTAAAAATTTTATGGATGTTAATGTTTCTGGTCCGCACAGAGTCAGTGTTAACCACCCTTCACAAATCCCTAATGCATCTACGTCGCAACAGTCTCTTTCGATGCAGCAGTTTTCCCAAACGTCAAATCCTTCAGTTCACTTCCTCAAGTGTAGCAATCATCAAGAAGGGAATTTCAATGGACCTTCTCCAAATATGACTTCTTGTTCTGTCAGTAATTCACAGCAGTTTTCTTCACATTATTCCTTTTCCAGTAATCATGTCTCACCAAACAGTCTTCTGCAGACCTCTGCAGTGCTTGCACCTAATCACACAAATCAGACTTTATCCGATTTTACCGGAAGTAACTCCTTTTCACCTCATAGGGGAATCAAGCAAGAATCCACTCAGCATATGCTAAATCCCAATACATCGTTGAATTCAAATAATTTCCAAATGTTGCATTCATCACATCCTCAGGGTAATTATAGCAATTCAAAATTATCTCCTGTGCACATGAACTTCCCAGATCCTGTTGACTCAGGAACTCAAATGGGCCATTTCAATGATCACGTAGAAACTAATGGCTTTTCATCTTTAGAAGAGAATTTACTTCATCAAGTGGAGTCTCAAACTGAGCCATTTACAGGACTTGACCCAGAAGACCTCCTCCACGAGGGTCTCCTTCCCCAGTTTGATGAGGCCGCATTTGGACAAGATCATTCAAGTCATGTTTTAGATCATGACCTTGAACGGCAGTTTACTTCACATCTTGTAACTCGGCCTTCGGATATGACTCAAACACAGCTGCATGGCCAGGCTCGGAGTTGGCACTCTTCGCTTTCCAATCATCAACATTTACATGACAGAAATCACCTATATTTACAGCGACAGGTATGTGGCTCTTTTATTTTGGTGAGTTGGGATAGGATGGGCTTTTTTTTTTTTTCCTCTTTTTTTTAAGTTAATTTTATGTGAGACATATCCAGGATTTTTCAAACTTAGGCATATTTTGACATAGTTTCTATTGCTTTAACAGTCTTATATTTGAAAGTGATTTCTTGGTGTGTTCAAAGCAATACATTAACTTCTATATTTAGAAAATGATAAGGTTTTAGGACCTTTTTTGTAACTTTGAATTATAATTGCCTTCAACAGAATGATTTATTATCAAAAATGAAAACTTAACCATAATTAAAAGGTACAATAGACTGGGAACATTTTGTCACAAATGTAATGAACATAATGCTAATATTCCTATAAAAAGCTCATAGGGGCACCTGGGTGGCTCAATGGTTTAAAAAGCTCATATAAGTTGATAAGCAAACTTTTAGAACTTCACTTGATAACTAAATAAAGCAGAGGAGCTGGAATTCACAAAAGGGTAAGTTGAATTAGTAAACAGAACACTCAGAATAATATGCAACTTTAATAATTCAATTTGCAGCCTGGTTTTATTTTTATGTATTAGAAAAAAAATGTTTGGTTAATGCTGACACATTTATGGTGACATTGGGACTTATATAGCTTTGTTAATTGACACAAATATTTTGGGAAACAGTTTGATAGTAAATTTGAATATAAAAATACTTTATCACAATAACCCAAACACAGGAAAAGTAATATACCCAAGGATATTTTTGTTACACTATCTATACAGGACAAGTGGAAGCATCATAGTTTATTATCATAGAGTATTAGATGGACTATTACAGGCATTAAAAAGTTTGAAGACTAACACTGACAATATGTTAGTGATGGGGAAAAACCATAATTCAAAATTAAGATCACAGTAAAGCGGTTAAGAGTATAAGCTCAGGTACCAAACTACCTGGATTAGAATCTTGGCTACTGTTACTTACTAGCTGTGTGACTTTTAGCTAGTTAAGAGAATTTTATTCTTTCTCATTTGCCTTATCTTCTAAGTGCGGAGTACTAACAGGATCTACTTAATAGGTCTTTGATAAAAATTAAAAGGGTTGTAATATGTGAAAATACTGAGAACTGTGCCTTGCATATAGTAAGCACTTAATGTTTTTATAATTCTTTTCATAGCAGTATGAAAATACACATGGAAAAAAATATTGAAAGGAGATAGATTGTTTTAGGGTAGTACAATTATACTTTCCTTTGTTTTCTATAGTTATAGTCATGTTACTCTGTTGTTTCTATAATAAAAATATATTTAATGTAATATTTTATCACTTACCTGAAATCTTGTCGAATTAAGGATTCCTAAAATGCTTCAATACCTTGGTTACCTGTGAGATCTGGTGGACAGTGTAATATATCACAGTACTTGAAATTAAACGTTTAGGGACCATTTATTCATCTCAAAGCCTTGAAACGTTTGAAGAAGATAAACTCTTTATCTTTTCCCTTAGTTTGATTTTATTTCTGCTTCCAATGTTATTTTCAGTACATTTTTTGAAATGTCTGGTAGATTTTAAGATAGTTAAAAGACACTCTTAAACCTTTCCTCCTCTTTTGTGGCCTGAATAGAATATTATGATTTTGCTCCCTCTACTGGAAGAGGATCAAGCATCTTCTTTAGAAGGACCCTGGGAAAAACCTCTACTTCTTGAACCTTAAGTCATCTATCCTCTTAATATGAAGTTTTCTGACTAGTTGGGACTAGTCATTTTGTGTAGCATATACTTGAAGGTGTGAAGCCTGAAATTTATTTATTTTATACTTTTGTTTTGCTAGGTCCTTGTCATCATTGTAGTTTTTCTTTAATTTATGTTTTCCTAAACATGTTCTACTGGCTTTGAAAGAAGTTATAGATTTGGAGTGAATAAAGATTAATTTTAAATAACTAAAGTAGTTCCCAATGCTGGCATGTAGATGGTATAATCTGAGAGGAATTTTTTTCAGAACCATCCTAAGCAACCTTTCATATATCATCTTACTCTACTGATAAATTCATAAGGCTTTATTTAAACGTACTTACCTTTTTGTTTCAGAGTTTGTTTTGTTTTGCTAACTTCTTGTTCTTTATGTTGAAAAACAGATCAAGGGCAGTTGGTTTGGGATAATTTTTTGACTTATTGAAAAACTATTCTTAAGTTTCTGGAATTTCTTAGTGTTAAGAATGATATTTGGGAGTTGTTGATTGTGGGGATGAAAAGGAGGGATGGATTTGGTAAAGAAGGTAAAGGGTTATTATGATTTAGTTTTATGGATTGTATGTAGGTTTTATATGTACTGAATTATAGGTCACATATCCTACATATGTGAAATTCGAATGATTTGGTATGTGTAATGTGTCATAAATTTTGACAGAGCTTTATAAGTTTATTTTGCCTGTGTAATTTTTGGCATATTCTGGATGGTTATGTTTATTACATAGCAAAAATGTCATATTAATAAGGACTTTTGTTATGGTCTTTCCCCAGATTCTGTGAAAATAAAATTTTTAAAAGATTTTTTTTAACTGTCTGTCTTAATTGCAGTAATTTCATTTCAGACTAAATTAGCATCGTTAAATATGTATAGATGTTAAGAGATTAAAAAATAATAAAGTGGCATAATTTTTGGTATATCAAAATTTAAAAATGAGATACATTTTATACAGCTGAAACAAGATATTCTTTAACCCATTGTGTGAAAATTCACGATGGCACTCTATTCAGAATTCCGGAAAGCTTCAGTGAGAATGTTGAATATGTAAAGAATACTTCTAAGCCTTGCTTTTACTTATTTCCCAACTGAGATGGGGTGGTTTTGGTTATAATTTCAGATGTCTTTAAGTAAGTACTCTGTGTCAGTCCTTAAAAACAGTGAATATTGCTGAGAATATTTCTTGTATAACTAACTCTAGAATTTTACCACTAACTAAGAGAAAAGAGGGTGCCTGGGTGGTTTAGTGGGTTAAAGCCTCTGCCTTTGGCCCAGGTCATGATCCCAGGGTCCTGAGATTGAGCCTCGCATCGGGCTCTCTGCTCAGCGGTGAGCCTGCTTCCCCTGGCCTCTCTCTCGGCCTGCCTCTCTGCCTACTTGTGATCTCTGTCAAATAAATAAATAAAATCTTAAAAAAAAAAAAAAGAGGAAGGAAAAAAGGTAGGAAGCTAGCAAGTGTTCCTAAATGTAAGTGCTCACTTAACATAGTACAGAAAATACTAGCCTTATTTTCATGTGTAATTTTTAGAGCAAAGGAATTTTGAGAAAAAAAATACCATAAACTTTTCGTTGCTCCCTTGTGACAAACACTTTCTTCTATTTTATAACACAAAATCTTGCATTTTTGTCTTATTTGTGAAGTAGAAATCACATAGAGGATTATGTGATCTCTCAATGTTTATAAATTCAACTTACTATAAAATTTTGATAGAGAAAAATATGTGGGATAGCTGAGATAGCAATCAAAACAGAAAATAGAATTTTAGGATAGACATAATGACACATAATTCCTTGTTGGCTTTGTACTATGATGAATTCATCACTTTCCTTAGTATCTTGAATTTTTATTTCATTTTCTTCCTGAACATAGGGAATTTGTATTACTTACAAAATTTTAAAGAAAGTAGAGAAAGACAGGTTTGAACAACCTGTGTAAGACACATTTTAAAACAATGGATCATTGTCTGATAAAAAATTTAGTATGTGGGGACGCCTGGGTGGCTCAGTGGGTTAAAGCCTCTGCCTTCGGCTCGGGTCATGATCTCAGGGTCCTGGGATCAAGCCCCGCATCGGGCTCTCTTGCTCAGCGGGGAGCCTGCTTCCCTTCCTCTCCCTCTGCCTGCCTCTCTGCATGCTTGTGATCTCTCTGTCAAATAAATAAATAAAACCTTTAAACAAGTTTAATATGTGTTTATTAAAAAATTGGACCGTATAGAAAACAAAAATAAGTTGTAATAGCACTAGCACTGTTGACATTTTCTGTAGGAGTTCCTAATGAGATCTGTTGTCTCTCTCATCCCTGTCCTCCACCGACGTATTTCTGCGTTTTTAAGAAATAAAGTTGGAATCATTATAGTTCATGCTTTTTGGCAAATGGCTTTTTTAACCTTCCAGTTAATATGTTGCAGACATCTTTCATGTCATTACCTATTTTTCTGAAAATGATTTCGAATACCTGAATAGTTTACCCTTGTAAGGTTGCTAAAGTACCATGTAAAAAATAAGGTTGTTTTTGAGACCTGGAAAAATCTGAATCAAGTTTAATTAAAGTATCTTTTTATTTTTCTTGCATGTATTACCATAATAATCTAGTTTAAAGGAGGTGCACAGCAATAGCAAAAATTATAATGACTAACACATAGGGCACTTACTTTGTGCCAAGACTATTCTAAATTCTTAATAATAACACATTGATCCCTCACAACAGTCCTTTTATTTGGTTATAGTTGTTTCCTTGAATTTCCATGGGAGGAGACTGAGGTGCAGAAGACTTAAGTAGTATACTTCAAGTCACACAGCCAAAGTGGGGATAGCCGGTGGCCAAGACAAGATTCAGACCAAGTTTGATTACATTATATGTGGTTGTAACCACTTTTACTTTCCTTCAAAGTGTGTTAATACATTGTAATATAGAGTAATAATATACTAAATGATTTTTCCCAACTCCCTCCTTCTTTCAAAAATGTATCCTACTGATGAGGCAAAAACTTGCTTTAAAATCTCTAAGTGGAGGGCGCCTGGGTGGCTTGGTGGGTAAGCCGCTGCCTTCGGCTCAGGTCATGATCTCAGGGTCCTGGGATCGAGTCCCGCATCGGGCTCTCTGCTCAGCAGGAGCCTGCTTCCTCCTCTCTCTCTCTGCCTGCCTCTCTGCCTACTTGTGATCTCTCTCTGTCAAATAAATAAATAAAATCTTAAAAAAAAAAAAAAAATCTCTAAGTGGAAAAGAGCATACATCTCATGGTTTCTGGCTGTATCAGCAATCATTTGTCCATTACAGAGGTAAAAACAACCCCGAAGCAAAGAGAAGTAAAGCAGAATAGCTGTTGCTTCCAAAAGTGTTGAGATATTTTTTATAAAATTGTGTATAAGATAATAACAACAAATGTCCTGAAGGTAAACCTGATCATTATCTTTAAGTGTTTGAAGAACCTTACAGGTCAGAAATAGGCCTACTAAGTGAGTCACAGAAAAGCAGATTGTCATGGGATATTAAGGAAGAAGTTTGAAATAAATGTCTTTCCATGAAAGCTTAAATAGAATGGTCTAGATCGGTTACAGAAAGAAGTCCTATAGTGAGTGTAAGATGCATTAAATTAGTAGGTTCTTCACAACTCTTAAGACTGGTTGCAATTTTGGGTTGCTTGCAGGATGTATCATTCCTGTTGCCTATTTAGTTCCTGAGTGGTGTTACAAATAATGAAGAAAGGTAAAGAAATATGACAAGTTCTCTGCTATCCAGCAATGTCAGGGATTTATTACAGATGAGTAAAGTTTCCAGATAGTTCAGTTGTATTCTTTAAAGCGTGAAATTCTTTAATTATACAGCTCCCCCTCTGGCCCACAGAGGGCGATGGTGATGGTGGTAGAATGCTTGACTGGGAAAGATGAAGAGAAACAGTTTTATAGGGAAGTCTTGTGTAATAGTAAGAGTGTGTAATGGTGTAATGGTAAGAATTCCCACTTACTTAAAAATTTATTGGAACACATTAGATATGTGAAAATTATCTTAAGTAGATACAGCTGATTTTGTGTATAAGTAAAGTCGTTTTTAAAAAAGAGAGAAGGGAGGCGCCTGGGTGGTTCAGTGGGTTAAGCCTCTGCCTTCGCTCAGGTCATGGTCTCAGGGTCCCGCATCCGGCTCTCTGCTCAGCAGGGAGCCTGCTTCCCCCTCTCTCTCTGTCTGCCTCTCTGCTTACCTGTGATCTCTCTCTCTCTCTCTCCCCCAAATACATAAAAATAAAATAAAAAGAGAGAGAGAAGGGGCACTTAGGTGGCTCAGTTTGGTTAAGCATGAGACTCTTGATTTTGGCTCAGGCAGGTCATGATATCTGGGTCACAGGATCAAACCCCCTCTTGGGGTCAGCGCTGAGTCTGCTTAAGATTCCCTCTCCCTCTGCCCCTTCCCCAATTTTCATGCTTGCTCTCTCTCCCTAAGATAAATAAATAAATGGAATCTTTATAAAGAGAGGAAAATCTATGTAAAACGAGACTATGTAAAACTAAAGCAAGGGATTCGCTGTATGTTGCTCATATTCATTGAACTCAGAGGATCTCAAGCTCTTTACCAGGTTGTTTTTTTTTCTCCCAGTGGTAACTTTGTTGAAGCCAAAAAAGCAACTGATGTATGAACAATTAAAAAACTTGTCACTCCACTTGTGCTCTAGACAAAAAGAGAAAAAAAAACTAAGGAATTCTTAGGCTGTCTCCTTGAACTAATTAAAAATCTTATAAAATACATCCCTCAATTTATCTGAGTTTACTTAAATCTTTATGCATTTGGCCTGGTATTGCCTATAAGAAGCTTCACAGTTCTTAGTTGTATATGCCAGAAACACAAAAGAGAAATTCTGAACAGGAATTTCCCATGTAGTTGCGCTTCCCCCCACCCCTCAGTTAAAGTGGGCTAGTTTTGGTTTTAACATTTTCTGTCATGTCCTCAGGATTAAAATATTCTGTTTGAATGGGGGAAATTTGTATAATATTAGCTAGCTCTAGAATACAATCTTAAATATTAAACCAGATACTATAAATTGTAGAAAAGCGAGCTCTGCACCGCCTGTCAAGAATCAGAGTAACAGAAACTCCAGTTCTTAGCAGTAGCTTTAAGGCTGTTGACCTCTCACATGCATACTTAAGGGTGAGAGGTGAACGGGAAGTGAATTCCAGGGGTGGGGAAGAGGCAGGCAGCAGTTGGTGAGAAATTTGTGGATTAGTGCAGTATGTGAAGAGCATGAGATCCAAGCCAAACTTCAAAGTAGGTCTAATGAAATTTTGTTGTATTTAATTTTATTGATGAGGTGCACTCCCAACTATCTTAGGACTACTCGATCATTTACTTCTTATTAATGTCTGAAATGGAGAACAATGCATTGGGGCTCCTGAGCCATTAAATTTTATACCTATTATGATAACATAAATACACAGTTGTCTAGGATACTTCAGTATGGGTGATCAGGTTTCTTCATTTGGGTATTTGGACTGAGACTATTTTAAATTAAGGAAATATTTTAATACAATGTGTTGTGGTAATATATGAAGAGTTAAGTGCGTAGCTGGGAAGTTTGGACTGCAGTTGGAGTTAAGTAAGATCTGGTAATTCGCTGTGCTTGACTATGCAAATACTACCTTGCACATTTATTATGCAAGAATACCTTGTGAATTACAAAAGAAGAGCAATCTTTAAAGCGATGTTTTTCCTACAGGTTTTCTTTTCAGGTTTGTGTACCTGAAAACAGTGCAGTTTACATGGACCATTTCATGAAATCATAGGATTTGGGAGCTGGACAAGATTTTACTCTGTTCTCAAATACACAGAAAGGCAATAACAGTATTAGAGAGTCATAACGTGCTTGCTAATTAGTTAGCAGATTCCTTTTGTAGTTTAAACGTGATCTGAAATGAGAGTTATACCACGCTATGGTCATATGGTCAGACATTAATTTTACATTTACTGTGTTGTATTATAAAGCTTAGTTGTCTCCAAGTTGAGAAATACGGTAAGGTTTAGGGGGTTTTTTTGTTTGTTTTGTGTAGGTAGCTTTTAGTGTGTCATAACTTTTTAACTATATCTTTATAGTTAGGTCTAAAAAATGCACCCTTACTATTATTTGTCAGATGTAGGTGTAAATTATATATACTGAATTTTATGTAACATCTGTATTTTGGAAATGTTGCATTTTTAGTGCTTTTATTTGTTCAGACTTTACGTCTCCCAGGTGTATGAGATTATGCAGGCCATGAGGTTGTGAAAATGAATATGTCCTTTGCCTTTGAAGAGCTCCCATTGAAAATTGCATCATACTTTCCCATTGATCTATATTATAATTTCAGAGCTGTTCTCTTTTCATTTCTGATTCAAGTTTGTTGGATGGTGGTTTCCAGCACTTTCCCTTAGTCCTCCAGCTAAGTGACTTGGAATGAGTGATTTACAAACAAAAAATTAATTTCTTTGACCTATCCTGGTTAAAGGAAGTGCTGTAGTTTCTAGGTTAGCTCCTTGTCCCATGACATTTTAGCAATCTATCATTATTTGATTCTTCATATACATATAATAATATATGTGCGTATAATATACAACTGTCTGAGTCTAATTGCTTTTGTGAATGGCAAAGCCAAGAAAGCAGGCCCTTTTCTTTTGAGCTTCTAATCTACTTAAATTTATTACAAACTATTGCTGAAGTCTTACAAAACTGTGTTGTGTTTTCAACTTGGAGCCCTGCTTTTTGTTTTTTTGTTTGTTTTTAAAAAAGACATAACTAGTTACCAAGAGATATATTATACTTACAAGATGATATTACTAGATAAATATCCTATGGCTTTTTTTTTTTTTTCCTAAATACCTCAGGTGAAAGTTAGACTTAGAAGTAACATTTTAAAAACTACTATGGTAAACATTAAGAGTATGATTATAATGAGTTTTGGAGCACTGAAAAAAAATAAAATTTAATTAAAAAAAAAGATCCAACATCAATTTTAAAAAAAGAATATGGTTACAGATAGAAATAGTAATAACATTTGTATAGTATTTTGAAAAATGGCTCTTTTAACATTGAGTCTTTGGTAATAATGTGGGGTATATGCAAGTTAGTAATATTTGCCAGAATCTGCAGATGAAGTATTTGAAGTGTTGAGAGGGAGAACAACCTGTCTAAAATTAGACCACTACTAACTGCTTAGCAGAAACAGCACATGTTGCTCGAGCACCTGCTATTTGTATATCAGGTGCTGTGCTAAGTACTAAAAGTACAAATAGAGACTTTTTTTTTTTTTAAAGATTTTATTTATTTATTTGACAGAGAGAGATCACAAGTAGGCAGAGAGGCAGGCAGAGAGAGAGAGAGAGGAGGAAGCAGACTCCCTGCTGAGCAGAGAGCCCGATGCGGGACTCGATCCCAGGACCCTGAGATCATGACCTGAGCTGAAGGCAGCGGCTTAACCCACTGAGCCACCCAGGCGCCCCAAATAGAGACTTCTAAGGCTAGTCCTGTACTTTTGTTATTTTACAAGGAAAAAAAAAATTGGGTCCAAATCAGCTTCAGTGATATTAGAAATGTCAATGGTATGAATTTCTTCAGACTGTTTATTTTGAAAGTATCATTTATTTTTTCTAACTTTTTATTTTGGAAAAGTAATTTCAACTTACAGAAAAGGTAAAAGAATAATACAGTAAACATTCATATTTCCATTCATACAGACTCACTAATTGTTAATTTTTGGCATATTTGCTTTACAGTTTTATTTTTATAATAAAAGTTACTTTTTTTTCTAATAAAAGGTACTTTTACTAAGTGATAAAACTTAGCATCACCAGTAACTAGATATCGTGACACTTTACCCCCAAATACATCAACATGGCTCTCCTCAGGACAGGTATATTCTCCTACAAGTATGCAATCCTTTTATTATAATCAAGAAATTAGCAGGGGCACCTGCTCAGTGGGTTAAGCCTCTGCCTTTGGCTTAGGTCATGATCTCAGGGTCCTGGGATCAAGCCCTGCATCAGGCTCTCTGCTCAGCGGGGAGCCTGCTTCCTCCTCTCTCTCTGCCTGCCTCTCTGCCTACTTGTGGTCTCTCTCTGTGTGTCAAATAAATAAATAAAATCTAAAAAAAAGAAAACATAAAAAATATTAAGAAAAAAAAGAAATTAACAGATAGTAATAATAAATACAATGCTGTATAATCCCATACAATCCCATACAAATATGAACAATCCAAATCCAAATTTTTTAAATTATTCCATAATATTCTTTAGAGACGTTTATTTTAACATCCAGGATCCAGTCAAGAGTCAGGCAATGCATTTAGCTCTTCTGTCCCCTTAAATGTTTAACCTCATATAGATTTTCTGGGCCTTTTTGTTATTCTTTCCTGACATTGACATTTTTTAAAGTCCAGGCCAGTTGCCTGTATTTGTCTAATTGTTCTTCATAACATAACTTAAACATTTTTTTATAAAAATGTTGTGTAGATGATGTTTGTATATCTCTATTGACTTACATTATGAAGTACGATGTTAGTTTGTCCCATTATTGGTTATGCTAAGTTTTATCACTTAGTAAAAGTACCTTTTCCCCTTTATAGTTAATAAGTGGAATTTTTCTATCAAGGATTGGACTCATAGATTTGGAAGAACATTAACTATGTTATAAGCCATTGCTGTGCGTATTCTTTTTGAATATTTGGCTACTGGGAATCCTTTCAGACCAACTCCATGCCTTTTTTTTTTTTTTTTTAGATTTTATTTATTTATTTGCCAGAGAGATCACAGGTAGGCAGAGAGGCAGGCAGGGGGAGAGGGGGAAGCAGGCTCCCCACTGTGTAGAGAGCCAGATGTGGGGCTCGATCCCAGGACCTTGAAATCACCCCTGAGATCATGACCTGAGCGGAAGGCAAGGCTCAACCCACTGAGCCACCCAGGCACCCCAACTCCATGCCTTTTTAACATGTCCTCATCAGTCTCTAATTACTTCTCTACTTTCTGGTGCAAGAAAATGTTTCTAATTTCCCTGCTCCAGACCTGGAATCAGCTGTTGCTTTAAGGAGCTCATTTGCTTTGTTTATCCTATGTAATGCCGTGACATCTCCGAGTATTATTATGTAATTTCTTAGCTGTGTTTTGTGTTGGAAACTTGTGATCATATGAACAAATTCTGGAAATTTTTGATTCAGTTTCCTAACTACTTTGTCAACCTCTATGATTTTTGCATGGTGCTATGCTGTGTGTGAAGTTAGCAGTGGTCCTTTCTTGGCATTTGATTTAGGTACAATATACTTATATTGAACAGAGGAATTTAAGTTTTTTAAAAGGATAGATACAGATTTTTGAGAACATGCTATATGCTAAGTAAGCACTGCGGAAGTTGTAATTTTAAGACAGTTTTATCTATAAGATACTCATTTGTTGATGAATTCAACAAATGTATTTTTAGTACCTGACATATTTAAGGCAGTATGGTAGGCATTCTGCTTTTTTTGGTAACTTACAGGGGAGATAAGACCCTTATAACAAATAAGCATGAACCTCCCAAATAATATATTGTCAGCAGTGTATGCCTAGATCGATAAATAAATAATCTAAAATGGTAGCAGATACTAAAATATTAGTTTATGTAGCTTTGTAAGATATTTCATGTGTTTCCTCTTTGGGAATTTGTAATAGTTCAAATCTGTTAATGAAAGTGATTTCTGGCATCTCCTGACTGCCTAGTTTGTGAAGAGATACAGACATTTGACAACTACAGAAGTAAAACATGTTCATTACAATATTTAGAAAAAATTTAGAGAGCACAAGCAATAGGAATCATGCTTCATCACACCAACTAGAAATAATCCCTTTTTATATTTGGGGGCTTCTATGCTTTCAGTCTTTTTTGTGTATGTGTATTGAAGTTGACACACTGACACACAGTTTATGTTTTTAATCTTATATGCTCTGTTTACCTGTTTGTTTTCTGTATCAAATTTTCAGCTTTATTTAGATAAAATTGATGTATAATGAACTGAACATATTTCAACTATACAGTTTGCTAAATTTTGACGTGTATACACCAGTCATACCATCATCACAGTCAGGATAATGAACATACTTGGGTCACCTGAGTGGCTCAGTCTGTTAAGTGTCTGCCTTAGGCTCAGGTCATGATCTGCAGGTCCTGGGATCGAGCCCCACATCGGGCTCCCTACTCAACAGAGAGTCTGTCTCTCCCACTGCTCATGCTCTCTCTCATGTGCACTCTCACTCTCACACTTTCTCTCTCAAATGAGTAAATAAAATCTTTAAAAAAACGAAAAAAGATAATGATCATACTCATCACCCTGAAAGGTTTCCTGTTGCTCCTTTCTTCATTTCCTACCACCTCCACCACAGGTAACCACTGATCTGATTTCTGTCACTATAGACAGTCTGCATTTTTTAGAAATTTATACACATGAAATAATGTAATGTATATTCTTTTTTATCTGGTTTCTTTTACTCAGCATAGTTGTTTTGAGATTCATCTAGTTGTTGCAGCTATGGTCATTCATTCCCTTTTGTTGCTGAATAGTATTCCGTTATATGGATATACCATAATTTGTTTACCCCTTTGCTGGTTGGAAGATGTGTTTCTAGTTTGGGATTATTATGAATAGCAATGCTATGAACATTTGTGTATCATCTTTGTGAGGGCATACACTTTTGTTTTTTCAGGACTAGGAGTATTTTATTTCATCTGCTGAAAGAGTCACATCTTTCCTATTTTAAGACCTCTGACACTGGAATGTGTCTTTCAGTCGATGGCATTTTAGAATCTGTCTTAGGGAAGCCAAAGTTGCGAAGTGGTAGAAGTCACCTGTACATGCATTCAAAGTGTCAGGGTGTCAGCGGCATGGAAGAAAATCCTGGAGACAGGAGCGGAGAGCACTCCTTTAACTGCTGGAAACCAATTGTTGTTCCAAGTGCTGGCAATATTTCTAGAGCCAGAATCAAAGAAAATTAGCTCTGCATAATTACAGAACCACGTTCAGGAGGCTCTCAGCAGAGGCTTTTTGTGATATTACAGGTTATTTTAGGAAATACTTCATCACTAGCTCTTCTTATGGCACAGAGGATAATTTTATGTGGCAGAACTTGGATATTGACTCTAAGTGGAAAAGTGATGAAGAATTAGGACTCAGAATTTGGAAGCAGTTTTAGGAATACCTTCACTGATTTATTTCACTTACATTTTCCTTTGTATGTATGCACAAAGGTGTGACTTATAATAATAAAAAAAAAATCTATGTCTAATTGAGCCAAAACTCTACCTTTCATTTTGGTTTTTTTTTTTTTTTGTTCTGTTTTTGGATAGTTTTTATTTGAATGTATTCACCACCCTTTTCTTCTGTTGTGTAATCCCCATCCAGCGTGTTTCTTAAATCTTGTTTTCTTTCATTTTATGTCGTACACGTCTCCACTTAACATGCTCAATCTTTCCTCTAACTTACTGAACATTTGGAGGATAATTATAATAGTTGTACTACTATCCTTGTCTACTGCATCCATCATTAATGTCATTTCTGAGTCTGTGTTTGATGATTGATTTTTCTCCTCATGGTGGTTTGTGTTTGCTGCTGCTTTGCATGCCTGATAATTTTTGAATGGATGCCAGACATTTTGAATTTGACCTTGTTAAGTGATGGAAACTTTTACATTCCTGTAAGTATTCTTGAGTTTTGTTCTGGGATACAGTTACTTGGAAATTGTTTTATCTGTATAAGATCTGTTTTTAGGCTTTATTAGGCTGGGCTAGAGTAATCTTTAGTCTAGCGTTAATTTTTCCCCACTACTGACACTATAGCCTTGTGAGTTCTCTGTCCAATACCTTATGAAATACAAGCTTTTCCACTTGGGCTCATGGGAAGATGAGCTATTCTTAGCCCTAGTGAGATGTCAGCTGCTTTCAAGTACTTTGTTCTGGGCTTTGGGTAGGTTGTCTACAAACTAGTAGCACCGACCAGTACTTACCTAAAGCAAGCTTTGAGAGGGGACTTGCTGAAGATCTCTGGTGGTGTTTCCCTGTGAACTCTCTCATCTTGAGAACTTTCCCCTGCAAACAGGTTTCCTTGGCTTTCTTGAACTTCCAGCTCTGTTTCCTCAACCCCAGGAGGCCATAGGATTGCACGTGGCTTCCTACTTTCCCTGTTCCGAAGTCTGGAAACCCTCTCCCTGAAGTAAGCTGGGATAGGAGGCAGTCTTAGCTCATGTGTTTTCCTTTTCTCAGGGATCACTGTCTGGGTTACATGTTGTCCAGTGTCTAAAAATTTGTGTTATACATTTTGCCTGGTTTTTCAGTTGTGTCAAGCATGAAGGTAAATCCAGTTCTTATTACTCCATCTTGGCCTTAATTGGAAGACTTATACTGCCACTTTAATGACTTTACAATAATTTATAATGCAGAAGTCCTATAATTTATTTAACTTGTTTATTATTCTTATATAGTATAATAAACATCTTTGTAGATAAGTTGTTGTATATACCCATGATTAGACAGATTCCTAGAAAATCAAGGTAAATATATATAGACTTTCCTTTGAAGACTTGTGTAATTATGAATAATAATAAACATACAAATAGCCAGTAAGTACTGAGCATTTATACTGACATTCATGGCTTTACATATATTTTCTCATTTAATTGAAACAACTGTGAGGTAGATCTTACCATTTACTCCTACAGATAGGGGCTTGAAGGATGGGATGGTTAAATAGTTTGCTCAGCGTCATGCAGTAGAATATGGCGAGGCAAGGTTTCAAGTAGGACTCTGGAGCTCACACTATCCTCTGTTGCCTTAAGGTTTGGAAATATTGAAGCTGGAAGTGACCTCTAGTCATATAGCAGTTTTTCATTGTTACTGTAACAAATAGTCACAAATCTGCTGTCTTCGGACAACATAAATTTCTTATCTTATAGTCCTGGAAGTCACGGGTCTAAAATGGATCTCACTGGGCTGAAATCAAGGTGTTGGCAGGGTTGCATTCCTTCCTAGAAACTGTACAGGAGAATCCATTTTCTTGCCTTTGCCAGTGTATGGAGGCTACCCACATTCTGTGGCTTGTGGCCCCCTTCCAGTGAGCGCTGGCTGGTCAAGTCATTCTCTAATTGTATGACTGTCTTCTGCCTCTGTCTTCCACTTACAAGGACCCTTTTGATTACAGTAGATCCTTGGACAATCTAGGATAACTCTCTCTGTGTTAAGATCAATGTTAATTTCATCTGCAGTCTGAATTCCCTTTTGCAATATAACTGAACATGTTCGCAGATTTGGGGATTAGGAGGTCGATATCTTTGGGGTCATTATTCTGCTTTCCACAATGAATGAGGCCAATTAGAAGATTTTCCTTTAGGGAATGAATCAACAAGGGCCTCACTTTATGAAGCTTCCCTGTTTGAGGATCTTCTCCTTCTGTGTGTCCTCTCTGCTCCTCATTCTAGGAATTATCTAGTGATCTAGACTTCAGTGATTTAGAGTTGGCTATCCAAAACTTACAGTTTTAGATTTCCTAATAATGCATATTTAACTGATTTAAATAAATTCAGCAGTTTTTGAAAAAAAAATTGTTCATTCAATAATTACTTAGTAGGCCCCTGTCCTGTACCAGGTATTGCAGTAGGCACTTTTTATATGTTATCCCATTTTATCTTCACAATGATGTCATGATGTTAATAGTGGCATCTTAATTTATAAATGAGCAACCAGACTTAGGTTACCATAGTTTATAAATCACAGACCTAAGATTTGAATGCAGATTCAAGAAAAGTAGATATTGAGAAAAGATAAAGAAGTTATAATTTTATAATGTATAATCTGGTAATTTTACTTATTTTAATAATTTACATTACTATTGACTACAAAATAATTTTATACAATTTCAAGTTAAATCATTAGGTACTGTAGTACTACACGACTTGGTACTATTTTTTTCCCCAGATAATCTGATTTCCAAAGTGTAGCCGTGTTTTATTTTGTAAAAAGGCTGTCGTTGACTCTGTTGCTTTATATCATGTGCGTTTAGCACTTTCTTAATGTTATTCATGTGGTTGTATTTTACTGAACTGAGGCCCAATACTAGAAAGTTGAAACCCTGAATTTTTGTCATCAGATAAATGAGCTATTTATGAAGGAGAAGAGTAAGATTTTATCTTTATTCTTGGCATCCGTCACTTGTTTCTTAGTTCCGGTATAGGACAACAGATCTTCTAGAGGTGGGTCTTTGGGTGTAAGTTTCTTTGATAAAGTAGAAAAGGCAGTGCATTTAGCATCTGGAGGGCTGGGTTCACGACACTGTCGTACTGTTACAGGAGTCTTAGGCAAGTTACCCTCCCTGCCGCTTTCTCATCTGTAATAATATGAATACATATTGTTGGAATTTCTGATTAATAAACTTGAAATGAATTTGAAAATGCTTTTTATAAATTATTAAATCAGCTTGTTTAATGATTCCTTGCTTTAAGGATTCTTTTTAGCTTTAGAACTAGAAGTAGTTTTCATATGAATCATTTTTTAAAGTTTATATTTGCAGAAACTGAGAACCAGATGTAAAGTTTACATAGCTTTCTAGTGGCATAGTCTAAAAAAGATTCCCTGATCCTATTTCCTTTTTATTGTTTTTTTTTTCCCTTATATAGCTGTTTATTTTGTATGCAGCCTTGTCCCTAATATTTGTGGGTCCCAGAGAAAGAGTACAAATGGAAGCTTTCATTTTTTCATGTCAGAATATTTAAAAGTTGTAAACAAAGCCAATAAACTAAGTATGTTCTGTCCTTCTTCCTTGACAAACAGAAGCATTGGTTTGAATTTAGAATTCTTGAATTCTCTGGAGTTGGACATCCAGAATATAGCAAAAGTGGACTGTTGTACTTCCCTTTCCAGCTCTGGTTTCATCCTACATGTCAAGGAGCCTCATGTACAAATGTAGACTTCTCAGCCTCCATCTTCAAGCTCCACATCCCTCTCTACATCTCTTTGTCCTAAGCAGACACATACTGGCAATATATATTCCTTGCCCTACAAGGAATTCCTTGAGAGAATAGCATAGGGAATAGACCCAGACAGACTCTGCAAGGAGGTGTGAGACTGTTTTAGGTAGAGAATTTCTGCATTCCTAGAGCATGTTTTGGGGGAGAGGAGGGATAATATATCTTTTTGGCCATGAAGTGGGGTGTGGCAAAGGAACCAGACCCTCCAAATCGTGCTGCCGGAGGAACTAAAGGGAAGTATTTTTCTTCATGAGCATGGCATGGATTTGATAAGTTAGTTGGTGAGAGCTAGTAAATTGGTGAGAGATGGTGGGTAGTTTGCTATAACCAGGAGAATTATTTTCTCCCTGTGGAAATTATTATCTGTATATTGGGCTCTGTATCAGTTAAAATATTGTTGATTTATGAAATACTTCTAAGAGTTTATGGGTGATGGTACAGTTTTAAATTTTTCCTAAAAACAAAGCTGTCTGTGTTCTTGGGATTCCAGACTTCAAAGTGAAATTGTCTTGTGAAAATGTGTATTTCCTGTCAATGAGTTGTTGGTACCTAGGCAGTAAATCAGGAAAGCTATTTTCTCTGTTTCTTTTTTTTTTTAATGAAAATTATTCAATATCAAAAAGAAAAAGGAATATTCAGTATCCAGAAAAGTTAATAAAGAAGATTAAATAAATGCCTTTCACTTCAGTAATTCTTAACATTTTGCCATGTTTCTTTTATTTTTGTTTATAGATGAGTACCTAGTTTTGTTGGTTCTGGCTCTATGATTTGAAAGTAAATTGTAGTCATGAGATTTTACTTCTGAATACTTCATTATCCATCTCCTGAGAATGAAGAAATTCTTCTATGCAACCAGTATCATACCTGTTAATTAATAATTTTACATATCCTCTGAAATCTGATTCATATTCGTTTCCCCACTTATTAGGACAAGCTTCTTAGTTTTTTATCATTTTCATTTAAAATACTCCAATGAAATGCTTTAACCTTCTAGTTTTGATCATAACATGGGAATTAAAAATATGTCCAGTCTTACTATTTTGTCATTTAAAAAAATTACTAAGTATGCTGGCATTCAGATTTTTGTGTATTTTCTCCTTGCCAGGGTGTCCTTTGAGGAGCAATAGTCTGTAAATGACTGAGTTCCTCTCTGACATTCTTGAAATATGTTCCTTACCTTTGGTTTAATGTACTTTCTAAATTTACTTTTTCTTTCAGAGAAAATGTTGGCTAAGACTGGGATAAATTAAAGGGATTTGCGTAATTTGAGGAAGACAAGTGAGTTGCCAGTGATCTCCTAGATTTATTTTACCTTGAGGGTAGAGAAGAATGAGAGAGATATATATCTGAAAACTGTTTTAGTGATATATCAAGGGGAAGTAAAGATGACAGTACCTTTGGTGGGGAGAAAGCATCTAGACTTGTTAAAATTTACACAAGGGATACATTTGGTTTTCAGCACTATGGATTTCTGAAGTGCGCAACAGTATCATTCCCAATATTTATTAATAATGATATGGTTGTGAAATGGACATCTTTAATGAGTATGAAAGCCCTGAGTTTCTTGTTTTAGAATTTTAATTTTTGGCTGAAGCCAGAGATAAATAAATTACACTTGTCATGTAAATTTTTTTAAGAACAGTAATTACTATCATGTAATAACTCATATACTTAAGCAAAAGTTGGAATGCTTATATGACAGTTATAGGAGAAGCAGAGCAATACAAACATTAGAAAAGATTACAACTAAAAGAATATATATCTTTTGCTCATTTGCTTTGTAAACTAATTTTTTTTACATTAGCCCAGATACACTTCTGAGTATTAAATTGGCTTAATGGAGGAAGCAAGATGAAATACTTGTTTAAAAATATTTTCCTGGGACACCTGGGTGGCTCAGTCGGTTATGCATTAGACTCTTGATTTTGGCTCGGGTCATGATCTCAGGGTCCTGAGTTCAAGCCCCACATTAGGTTCTGCTCTCACCACAGAGACTGCTTGTCCCTCTGCCTCTGTTCCTCCCACCCCTTCAGGGACATGCTTGCACATGCACGTGCTTGCTTTCTCTCCCTCTCTCTAAGAAATAAAAATATTTTAAAAAGATAATCAAATAAAAATTTTTCTCTGTGTGAAACAAGCTTAATGTCGCAGCATGATATTGGATGTGTTAACATCTAAAGCACTATTTAATTCCTATAGTTGATGGTAATAATCCTGGAAAAGTTGTTGAGAAATGTTATCTCTAATTAAAAATAGTAAAACAAATATTTTACTATGCATAATTAACTTACCATGTACACTCATTATAATTTGTTACTTTAATTATATCAGGGTATTCTCTATTGTGAAAAATTTGATGGATTTACTTTGTTTTTAATTTTTGATTTTATTTGTAGTTGGTTAGTCTGATTTATTATAATAAATATTTTGGAGACGTTTTCGTAGAAACTGTTGTTGTTTTGGAATAGTATCAATAAGAACCGTATATTTGGGTTTATGCAATTTGTGTTATCATTTCCATAGTATATTTTAGTTAAAGTTCCTTATATTCTAGGTGAGCCAAATGTTTTTTACATTTCTCTTGTTTAGAAAAGAACTTCATTAATCAGTCTTCAATATTTACTTAAATGTACATAGAAATTTGAGCCGCAAAGAAGAAATCTGGTCTAATTAGATGGAAAAAAAATGAGTTTATTTTTTATAATTATTTAAAAGGAGATTTCATACATTCATGTCCTTAATTCTGTTAATAAAGCATTAAATATATTAAAAGACCTATTTTTCATTAAAATTTATTTGTGGAATTATAAGTCCCCAGTAAGATTAAATATTTTAAATTAATATAGTATATATTTGAGAATGTGTTTATCAGCTAACTTTGGTTTTGTTTGATTTATGAACACAAGTCCTTTCAACAGTTATATTCAACAACTGCCCACCTACTACGTACTTTTTTTTTTTAAAGCTATTGGGATCAAAATTATGTGCCATTTAAAGATATCTATTTCTAGACTAAGTCGTGAATCAGCATTAACCTATATTTTGGTACTGAGCTGTGCAAAAATATTAAAGTATATAACTATTATACAGACACCCATAAACCCACCATCTAGGTTTAACAAGTACAGTATTTGTTTGAAACATGTTTGGTTTTTTTTAGAATAAGACACAGTGAATAACTGCTGAGATCCCCAGTCCCATTCCTCTTTCCAGAGCAAACTACTATTCTCAATTTACCATGTATCTTTTCAATATGTGTTTCTGTAACTTTATTGCAAAGGTATATATCTATAAACATCTGGGGAAGGAAGGAAATGGACAGAAAAGGGATAGTTATATGACTTTATTTAAAAGATAGAGATTAGGGAACCTGGGTGGTTCAGATGGTTAAGCATCTGCCTTCAGCTCAGGTCATGATCTCCAGGTCCTGGGATCAAGCCCCATGTCCGGCTTCCTGCTCAGTGGGGAGTCTGCTTCCTCTCCCTCTGTCTCTCCCCTGCTCATGCTCTCTCTCTCTCTCTGTATCTCTCTGTCTTGAATAAATAAAATCTTAAAAACAACAAAAAAGGAATATTCCTTAAAAATTAAAAAAATAAAAGAGATTTAAACTAAGGCAGATATTAATATCTATTTAATTTCATGGTAATAGCTTATTTTCTCTACATTAGAAATATTGTATAATTCAACATTAACAATAAAGTAAAATAGTGACTTTGGAATTAGTCAGCTTTGAGTTTAAAACTTGTTTCTGGGGCGTCTGAGTGGCTCAGTCAATTTAAGCACCTGGCTTCGGCTCAGGTCATGATCCCAGGGTCTTGGGATTGAGCCCTTCATCGGGCTTCCCACTCAGTGGAGAGCCTGTTTTTCCCTCTTGCTCTGCTGCTCCCCCTGCTTGTGCTCTCTCTCTCTCTCTCTCTGTCAAGTAAATAAATAAAATCTTAAAGAACAAACGACAACAACAACAACAAAAACCTTGTTTTTGCCATGTAACCTTGGGCAAGTTTGTTTATCTTTCCAGATTTAATTATCCTCATCTGTAAAAGGTGGATTATATTGGTACCAACTATGTCAGGTTGTTTTCAGTATTAAAATAAGCTAGTCTACGTAGTGCTTAGTGTGATACTTAGTTAATGTTTTTTGTATGCCTATTTTCTGAATTTTTTTTTTTTTAAGATTTTATTTATTTATTTGACAAGAGAAATCACAAGTAGATGGAAAGGCAGGCAGAGAGAGAGAGAGGGAAGCAGGCTCCCTGCTGAGCAGAGAGCCCGATGCGGGGCTCGAGATCATGACCTGAGCCAAAGGCAGTGGCTTAACCCACTGAGCCACCCAGGCGCCCCCTATTTTCTGAATTCTATAAATTATTCTATTTAATCTTAATATTTTTCAATCACTAGAACATGTGTAGAACTAAAAGGATATGCATCTGCATATCTGTAGTGATTTCTGCTTAGACTGATATTTTTTAAAAATTTTCGTTTATTTTTTGTTAAGATTTTATTTATTTATTTGACAGAGAGAGACAGAGAGAGAGGGAACACAAGCAGAGGGAGTGGGAGAGGGAGAAGCAGGCAGCCTGATGTAGCACTCAATCCCAGGATCATGATCTGAGGCAAAGGCAGACGCTTAATTACTGAGCCATTCAAGAGCCCCTAGATTGTTATTTTTAAAGGAAGGGAAATACCTTTATTTTAATGAATGAGTGATACTTAGAGTAATGAGAGATGATTTGAGAAGTTAGTTGGGTGCCATGAGTAAGGCCTTGAATACGAGGCTAAGTGAAGACTTTGGGTAGGGAAAAACCTATACCAGATTAACCTACTGTTGGAGTGAAACAGAGCAGAGGCAGTAAAACTACTTTAGGTGAAGAAGTCTACTACATTGCATTGAAAAATGTAACACTAGATTTCAGAAGATACTTACTTGCAAATATATGCTACAAGGTAATAGTTTAAAGGTATGCAACATCATAAGGCCACTGAAGTAGAAAGTATCAAGTGAGAAGACATAGAATTTTGGCCAGAATCTTGGGGAATCTGTACTTGTGGGGCAGGAGGAAAAAAGAAACAAAGAATTAGAGAAAGAATAATTAGATATAAGACCTTGTAGTATTTCTGAAGCCATAGAAAAAGTGATGAGCAACAGTGTCAAAAATTAAGATTATGAAGAGGATAAAAACAGATAAAAGATTATTGAGGGGCTATGAGGAGTAATTGATGACCTTGAAGAAAGGACTTTTTGTAGAAAAAGAATGGAGGAACAGGAACCAAATCAGAAGGAATTTATAAGTGGTAAGAAAGTCAGGATGTCATCTGTAGACTACTCACGAGGTATCCAGTATGAAAGGAAAAAGGGAGTATTCTTGAAGGTTGAAAGATGAGGAAAGTAGAGTATTTTAAATGTTAATATATGTATTCTAAACTTCCAGGAATATGATGTATAATGTACAGAGTTAGTATTGAAAGCTTGTGGGGTGCCTGGGTGCCTCAGCTATTAAGTGTCTGCCTTCGGCTCAGGTCATGATCCCAGGGTCCTGGGATCGAGGCCCATATTGGGCTCCATGCTCAACAGGAAGCCTGCTTCTCCCTCTCCCACTCCCCTGCTTGTGCTCCCTTTCTTGCTGTCTCTCTCTGTCAAATAAGTAAATAATCATTTAAAAAGCAAGTAAGCAAGCAAGCTTCTGATTACTGTTTTGGGAAACTGAGAAAATGCATAATGCTGTGTTTTTGCAGAAGAAATTGATCTTGGTGTTTTGTGCAGTCTTACTTCGTTTTACCATATACTTAAGTTGCAACTTCTAATTTGAGATAAAGGTTATGTAGAAAGGGCCTGTAAATGAACAGTTTCTTTTAATTGCCGGTGAACTCGGTTAGGATTTAGGTGACTAAAAGAATACATTAGAAAAAGAGGAACATGGTTATTTAATTTATTTATTTATTTATTTGTCGGTGGAGGGGAGCATAAGCAGGCAGAGTGGCAGGCAGAGGCAGAGAGAAAAGCGGCTCCCCGCTGAGCAAGGAGCCCAATTCAAGACTCCGATCCCAGGGTCATGACCAGAGCCAAAGTTAGCCGCTTAACCAACTGAGCTCCCCAGGTGTCCCAAACGTGGTTATGTAAACAACCATAACAATATTTTATGGGAGTAACAACATAAATTCAGTGTAACTTTGCAATCCTCAACAAAGCAATGATAATAAAGTTATTTTGCTTCTATAGAATTCATTATTTTAAAAAATTAGTTTTTTAATTTAAAAAAATTAAAAATGAATTTTAATTCATTTTTAATGAATTAAAAATTCATTATTTTAAAAAATTTTAAAATTCATTATTTTAAAAAATTTTAAAAATTCAAAAATAATTTTTGAAAAAATTATTTCAAAAATTGAGATGTAGTTCATGTATTGTCCAGTCTACCCACTTAAGGTATAAGAATCAATAATTTTTAGGGGCACCTGGGTGGCTCAGTGGGTTAAGCCGCTGCCTTCGGCTCGGGTCATGATCTCAGGGTCCTGGGATCGAGTCCCGCATCAGGCTCTCTGCTCAGCAGGGAGCCTGCTTCCCTCTCTCTCTCTGCCTGCCTCTCCGACTACTTGTGATTTCTCTCTGTCAAATAATAAATAAAATCTTTAAAAAAAAAAAAAAAAGAATCAATAATTTTTAGTATATTCACAGAATTGTGAATTACCATGATTGATTTTAGAACATTTTCTGTAGCTAAAAAAGCCCATATCTGTTAACATTCATTCTCTAGTTCTCTTACTGCTCCAAGCCCTATACAACTACAAATTTTACTTTATGTCTGTGGATTTGCCTATTCTGGACATTTGAACTAAATGGGACAATATAACATATGGCCCTTTCTAATAGGCTTCTTTTATTTAACATAATGTTTTTTAAAGTTCATCCGTGTTGTGGTATGTGTTGGTACTTCTGTAGTTGCCAAATATTCAGTTGTGTAGCTATACCACATTCTGTTTAACCATTCCTTAGTGATGGATATTTGGGTTGTTTCCACTCTGGCTGTTATAAATAATGCTGCTACAAACATTCATACAGGTTTCTATTTCCCTTGGGTATATGTCTAGGAATAGAATTACCGGATCATATAATTCTGTGTTTAACCTTCTGAATAATGTTTAGACTATTTCCCAATGCAACTACACCATTTTGTATTTCCCACCAGCAGTGTATGAGGGGTCCAATTTCTCCATACTTAACAACACTTACTGTCTTTTTGGTACAGCACAACCCTAGTGGTTGTGAAGTGGCACTTCATTCTGGCTTTGATTTACATTTCCCTGATGGTTAATGAGGACTATCTTTTCAAGGGCTTTTTGGTTATTTATATTTCTTCTTTTGGAGAAATGCCTATTTAGATCTTTTTCACATTTTTATTTGGGTTATGGATCATTTTATTATTGAGTTATAGGAATTCTTTATGTTAATGTAGATATGTCTTATCAGACATGATTAGCAAATATTTACTTAGGTTTTTTAAAATATAAAAGATGTCTTCTGCATATAGGGTTGCCTTTTGCTTTCCAATCTGTATGCTTCTTATTTCTTTTTCTTTCCCAATTGCGCAGCTAGAGTATTCAGTACGGTGTTGAATACAAGTGGCAAGAGCAGACATCTTTGTTTTGTTCCTGATCTTAGGGAAAGTATTCAGTCTTTTACCATTAGGTATGATAATGGCCGTGAGTTTTTTGTAGTTGTCTATTACCAGATATGGATGTTTCCTTCTACTCCTAGTTTGTTGAGTATTTTTATCATGAGATGTTGGTCTTCAACATCAAATCCTTCTCCTACACTACTTAAGATGATTTTGTGTTTTTATTCTTTATGCCATTGATGTATTGTGTTGTGATACTTGATTTTCAAGTACTTTGCATTCCTGGATGAATCCCACTTGCTCATGAAATATATACATATATATTTGCTATTATTTTGTTAAGGGTGTTTGTCTCTATATTAATAAGAGATAATGGTCTATAGTTTGAATCCATTATTTATACCAGTGTTTGGATTTTTTGTTTGTTTTTGGTTTTAATAGGTACTCCTGGAAGATTGCATTAAACAGAATAATTAGCAAATGTATTTTTAAATTATTTATTTATTTATTTATTTATTTATTTATTTATTTGACAGACAGAGATCACAAGTAGGCAGAGAGGCAGGCAGAGAGAGAAGAGGAAGCAGACTCCTCTCTCCCCGCTGAGCAGAGAGCCTGATGCAGAACTCAATCCGAAGACCCTGGGATCATGACCTGAGCCAAAGACAGAGGCTTTAACCCACTGAGCCACCCAGGCATTTCCCCCGACTTTTTTTTTAGTATTTTATTTATTTATTTGACAGAGATCACAAGTAGGCAGAGGCAGGCAGAGAGAGAGAGGAGGAAGCAGGGCAAAATGTATTTTATAGCCTTTGTCAGAATATAATGCAGTTGTAGATGGTGCAGTTTTTTTCATGTCTTATGGGATGATGAATAGAAGAGGTATAAAGATAAATTCATTTTTCTTTAAATATTTAGAATCAACAAAGTAGATTAAAAATAAATGTTGGGATATTTTGTGACCTATATTTAGTTATTTTTTTAAAGATTTTATTTTATTTATTTAGAGAAGGAGAGAGAGAATGGAAATGGGAGCGGGGGCAGAGGAAGGAGAGAGAATCCCAACCAGACTCTGCACTGAGGACAGAGTCCAACATGGGGCTCTATCCCAGGACTCTGAGATCATGACCCGAGCCGAAACCAAGAGTCTGACACTTAATCACCTGAGCCACCCAGGTGCCCCTAGTTATTTTTGTATTTGTATTACAGGGGTATACTTTAATATTAAATTTTTCATTCTCTCAGGATGCCTGGGTGGCTCAGTTGGTTGAACGACTGCTCAGGTCATGATCCCAGAGTCCCGGGATTGAGTCCCATATCGGGCTCCCAGCTCCATGGGGAGTCTGCTTCTCCCTCTGACCTTCTCCTCGCTCATGCTCTCTCTCACTGTCTCTCTCTCAAATAAATAAAAATAAAATCTTTAAAAAATTTTTTTTTCATTCTCTCATCCTCTTATTTAAAAATACTCTGGCCTGTTCTCAAAGTGCCCTATTTAACTGTGGTTTATACTTCCTCCTCCCTCCGTCCATACACACACACACACAATTAGAATCGAACCAACAAACTTCTGGTACACATTGGTCCCCAACTCATTCTTCAGGCTTCCTTCCAATGCGGAAGTATAAAGTACTGATCCCTTTATTGCTACTAAAGATAGTAGCAGTTCATAATACGGCTTTCTATTGGGGGGGGTAGAGATGAGTGGGGACAAACCTAATTTCTTTCTCAACTTTTAAAAACATTTTGTACTGTAAAAAAAATAGCTTTTAGGGCTGCCTGGGTGGCTCAGTTGGTTAAGCATCTGCCTTCAGCTCCGGTCATCTTCAGACGGTCCTGGGATCAAGTCCTACATCAGGCTCTTCCCTTAGCAGAGAGCTTGCTCCTCCCTCTGCCTGCTGCTCCCCCTGCTTGTACTTTCTCTCTGGTAAATGAATAAATAAAACCCTTTTTTTTTTTTTTTAATAGCTTTTAAAAGATTTAACAGGGTCGTTGTTGTTTACACTGAGAAACAAATTTTCATAATTTTGCCCAATCAATTTATTCAAGGTTAATTACTATTAGTTTTCTTTGGCTTTCTCAGAGTAAGCTTTTAATAAATTAAACTTTATTATAATGCTCCAAGAAGGGGAAAATACAGGGCAGCATTGTAGAATCTTCCTTGAATATGAATATTTTCACATTTCACATTTCTTGGAATACAGCTTGTGAAATAATGTTCTACACAAATCTTATTTCAGTTGTTATGCCTTTTTCATGCTTAGCTCCCTCCCTTGACCATCTTCTCATTATCTCTTCATTATAAAAATTAACTTATTCCTAGATAACACAGACCCAAATGTCCTTTTCCTCCATGATTCATATTGATTTAGCTGTTCCCCCAAACATCTGATTATTGTTTTTGCTTCCTTTTCTCATATATGAAGTATGATCTCTATATAATTTATACAGTAACAGCATGAACTTTTTTGTGGATAGCATTCAATCTCATAATTCTTTCTGTCTCTCAGAGAGTCTGTTGTTGAACATAATGCCTGTATGTATCACCTATTTTCTAACTTGGTTATCTACCACTAGCCAGTAGACTAACATAGAAATTAGCATAATATAATCTAATTTTAGTTTGTAGTGAAGTAATTAAAACTAATTAAGGAAGAAGAGTTATTAAATAGATAAATGAGGGTAAAATTAATCCTGTTCCACTTATGTTCATTTGATAAGTACATTTTAAAAATTAATTTTATTAAGGTATAATTTACATACAATAAAACATACTCATTTTAAGTTGTAATCTGATGTATTGTGACAAGTGTATACACCTGTATAGTCAGGACCACAATCAGTATATAGAACATTTCCATAATCCCCAAAAGTTTCTTTTCTCCTTCGCGTGTAGTCACCCTTTCATTTCTGGCTCCAGGCAATCACTGATCTACTTTCTGTCACTATAGATTCGTTTTGCCTGTTTTAGATTATATATAAATGGAATCATATTGATGTGTACCCTTTTGTGTCTTCCTTTTTTCACTCTGCATAATATTTTTGAGATTTATCCGTGTTCTTCCATGTATCATTGGGGTTTTTTGGAGATGTAATTTAAATATAGAAAAAAGTCATTCTTTTCAGCACATAGTTCTGGCAAATATGTTTAGGTGAGTAACCACCACCACTAATCAAGCTACAGAATAATTCCATAGTCTTCCCAAATTCCTTTGTCCATTTTCGTAGCAACCCTCCTCCAATCACCAGCTGCTGACAACCCCTGAGGTTTTCCCTTATATTTTTGCTATTTTGAGAATGTCACATAAATGAAATTATGTAGCCTTTGAGTCTGGCTTTCTTTTACTCAGTATAATCCATTTGTGGTTCAGTTACATTGTTGTGTGAGTTAGTAGTTTGGTCCTTTTTACGGCTGACTAGCATTCCAATTTATGGTTATACTATGGTTTGGCCATTTACCTATTCATAAACATGGGGATTATTTCTAGTTTTTGGTTATAATGAATAAAGCTTCTGTGAACATTGAACTTCACCCTTTTTGTGTACATGTTTTCATTTCTTTTGCATAAATACTAGCAGTATTAGCTTCTTAATATGGGAATAGAGGTCTAAAGAACATAAATCTTTTCTTTTTTTGCAGGTTTATTGAGATACAGTTGACATCCAGGAAAATTCATCTTTATTAATGTACAGTTCTCAGTTTTGACAAATGAGCACATCATGTAATAACACCACAATCAAGGTTGAGAATTTCATAAGCCCCCAAAATATTCTCTCATGCTTCTTTATAGTTAGTCTTTCCCCCAAACCCAGACCCTGGCAACTAATAATTAATTTTCTTTCTTTGTAATTTTGCTTTCTTGAGAGGGTTGTACAAATGGAATCATGTGACATGTTGCCTCTCTAGTCTGGCTTCTTCCACTGAGCATAATGTGTTCTTTGTTGCACATATCAGTAGTGTGTTCTTTCAGGTGGCTGAGTAACTTCCTCATAGGAATATGCCAAAGATCGTAAATGCAGTCACCAGTTAAGGACATCTGGGTTGTTTCCAGATTTGGGCAATTACGAAGAAAAAGTCTATATAAACATTTGTGTTCAGGTTTTTGTGTTACTAAATGTTTTCATTTCTCTTGGGTAAACATATCAGAGTGGGATTGCTGGGATCATATATTAAATGATCTTACACTTACCTTTATAAAAAGCAGTCAAACAGTTTTCCGAAATGGCAGTGCCATCTTGCATTCCTACCAGCAGTGTGTAAGATCACACCACTTAGTACTGTGAATTTCTTTTTAAATTTTATTTATTTGTTTGACAGATCACAAATAGGCAGAGAGGCAGGCAGAAAGAGAGAGAGAGGAGGAAGCAGGCTCCCCGCTGAGCAGGGAATCCGATGTGGGGCTCGATCCCAGGACCCTGGGACCATGACCTGAGCTGAAGGTAGAGGCTTTAACCCACTGAGCACCCAGGTGCCCGTGAATTTTTTTTTTAATTCATTTTCTACCCATGGGAATAGGTGTGTAGTTGTATCTCATTGTGATTTGCATTTGCATTTCCCTAATGTCTAATAATGTGCATCTTTTCTTGTGTTTACTTGCCATCTGTTTGTCATCTTCATTAAAGTGCTTAAGACTTTGGCCCATTTAAAGAAATAATTGTTTTCATATTGTGGAGTTTGGAGACTTCTCTCTTCTTTTTTTCTTTTTTTTTTTTTTTTAAGATTTTATTTATTTATTTGACAGAGAGAGATCACAAGTAGGCAGAGAAGCAGGCAGAGAGAGAGAGAGGAGGAAGCAAGCTCCCCGTTGAGCAGAGAGTCCGATGTGGAACTCGATCCCAGGATCTTGAGATCATGACCTGAGCTGAAGGTAGAGGCTTAACCCACTGAGCCATCCAGCGCCCTGGAGACTTCTTTATATAAGGACCATTAATCTTGATCATAATGATTAACACTAATATTTACGGAATGCTCTTTTATGTCAAATACTCTTCTAAGATCCTTGAGTTCTCTCATTTAAATTCACAGTGGTTAAGTTAGATACTATGATTATCCTCATACAGATGATGCAACTATATCAAACACTGGCCAGGTTTTAGAAATACACATTGAATATGACTTTGACTTATAAGTGACTACAATATACTTTGGTAAATGGAGTAGCAAAATAATTTTATCACTTTCTTGAAAAAAGAAGTGATATCTGAACTGAGTTTTGAGTAGACGTTTGCTAGGCTACCTTTTGGGGAAAGGGCACACCAGACAACCTTAAGAGGTTTTTGGGGTTTTTTGTTTTTTTGTTTTTAACTGAAAGTAGTTCAGTTGGAATATAAAGTAAATATAAAGTATATTATATAAAGTATATAAATATATAAAGTAAAATAAGTGTTTGAAAATTGGACATGTAACTAGAGAGAGAGAGATGATCGTGTTATCCAGAAGCATGGCCTCATAACTGAGTACAAGCTTCAGTGTTCTCTTTCTGTTTTCTGTCCTTCATGTTTTGACTGGGTTTCAAGGAGCTTCCTTTGCTTCAGCTCCACGCTTCTCATCACTAATAACGTTGATCTAAGTAACTCTCAAGCCTCTTGCTTCATTTTATGGATTGCTCCTACTATTAGAAGAAATATGTAGTATTAAATTTCTCTTTACTGTTTTCTTTCTGAATGAAAACCATCTGAAATATCATGTTGGGGTGCCTGGGTGGCTCAGTGGGTTAAAGCCTCTGCCTTTGGCTCAGGTCATGATCCCAGAGTCCTGGGATCGAGCCCCACATTGGGCTCTCTGCTCGGCAAGGAACCTGCTCCCCTCCCCCCCCCTCTCTCTCTGCCTGCCTCTCTGCCTACTTGTGATCTCTGCCTGTCAAATAAACAAATGAAATCTCTAAAAAAAAAAAAAAAAAAAAAAGATTTTGAAATATCATGCTGATATAAGAAAGAAAAATTACTTGTTTTTTTGTTCAATATATCACTGTATTAGAATAGTTTTTTCCTTAAATATCTGCATGTAACGAATTGTTTGCTCATAAACAATACTTAGGTTTTAGATTAGTAATAGTCTTAATTTTGAGTTATAATCTTTTAATGCAAATTTTGATTGAGATATACCTACAGAAGAGTACACAAATTATATGTGAACAGCTTGATAGATTTCCAGAGTGTGAACTTCCTCTACATAGCCAATACCCAAATCAGGAAATAGAACATTATCACAATCGTAGAAGCCTCCCCAGGCCTCCTTCTTGTCACTACTTGCCCTCGCCCTCAGGGTAATCATCATTGTGACTTAGAACTCATAGATTCTTTTTGTTGGTTATTAGACTTTATATGCATTTGTGTTGAGTATGTATCTGGGAGTGAAGTTGTTCAGTTGTAGGTATATGAATGTATTAGTTATGCTGTCTGCTAACAAATTAGCCACACATTTAAGGGCTTAAAATGGTACCCATTTATCATCTCATAGTTTCGTGGGTGAGGTGGCTGGGTACAGCTTATCTGGGTTCTCTGCCCGGGGTCTCACAAGACTGTACCCAACATGTGCATTGGGGCTGCGATCTCCTAAGATCCATAGTCCTCTTCTAGGCTTACAGGGTGTGGCAGAAGTCATTTCCTTGCAGCTGTAAAACTCATGGGAGCTTGTTGCTTCAAGGCCAGCAGGAGAGTGTCTCAGAGCTCAGGAAAGGCCTAAGCCCTCTAGTTTTTTATAAATTAAACTTATAATTTATTTTTATTTTTTTTTTAATTTTATTTATTTATTTGACAGAGAGAGATCACAGTTAGGCAGAGAGAGAGAGAGAGAGAGAGGGAAGCAGGCTCCCTGCTGAGCAGAGAGCCCGATGTGGGACTCGATCTCAGGACCTTGAGATCATGACCTGAGCTGAAGGCAGCGGCTTAACCCACTGAGCCACCCAGGCGCCCTAAACTTATAATTTTAAGACAAATGAACTTCTGCTTGCAGATGTAAAAAATAATACAGAGAGATCCAGTGGATCCTTCACCCAGTTTCTTGTTACATGGATGTTTTGCTGTGTACAGATTTTTTTTTTAGACTGTTACATAGGAATATTTAGGGAAGTAGTTTTCTCAGTTCAGATTTCCAATGGATGAGCCTCTGGTAAAATGGAATCATTACCAATCAAAATTTTTATTCTTTCATGAGTCTTAAAAATTTTTTGAAAAATTTTTTAATTGGAGCTAACATTTGAAGATACTTTTAAGATCAAGATCTCTTTCTCAGGTGCCTGGGTGGCTCAGTGGATTAAACCGCTGCCTTTGGCTCAGGTCATGATCTCAGGGTCCTGGGATCGAGTTCCGCATCGGGCTCTTTGCTCAGCAGGGAGCCTGCTTCCCTCTCTCTCTCTGCCTGCCTCTCTGTCTACTGTGATCTCTCTCTCTCTCTCTCTCTGTCAAATAAATAAATAAATAAATAAAATCTTTAAAAAAAAAAAAGATCTCTTTCTCATCAAATTTTCATTTTTCAGTGAATAGTATTACTCAGTGGTTAGTCACACTGCAAAATTAACACAAATCCGAACCTGTCCACACTTCTGATACCAACTAAAAACTCAGGGGGTTCCCAAAGCCACCTTTAGTCTTAATAATATGTTAGCAGTTCTCACAGAACTCACTGAAAGCTATTATACTTGTGGTTATGGCTTATTATGGGGTACGCTACAGGTTAAAATTAGCCACACACAAAAAAAAAGCCCATAGAGCAGTCTTGGAAGCTCTGTGCTTCCACAAAGCTTTCCCCATGGAGTCAGGTCCCAGCATTGATGTGTGATATTAGACATAGAGTATTGTTTACCACAGCAGCTCACCTGAACTTCGGTGTCAAGAGCTTTTATTGGATGTCCCTCAAATAGTCATGACTGATTGCCCACATGGTTGATCTCAGCCTCCAGGTTGACTAATAATAGATGATTCAAAACCCCTCCCCCCAAGTCATGTGATTGGTCTTTCTGGTGTGACCAGCCCCACCATATGATATAAAATGGCTAACTCCTGACCTTAAAGACATTCCTATCAAGTATGACCTGTGTTACCTCCCAGAAGCTAAGGGAAGAGGCCACATCTCTCCTTGGGCAAGGCCAAATTCTTTACTTATGTTTACTGTTAGAAAAACAAGTTTTCTCAAGGTTTATTCAGCCTTTACTCATTCATTCATTCATCAAATGTTTTTTTATTCTGTGTAATATATAGGTTGTTGGTCTCTGGGTACACACAGACATCATCCCTGCTCTGTAGAGCTTGCTTCCTAGTGTAATTGTAGGATTTTGTTCCTCTGATTCTGTTAGCTAACACCTCCAAAACACCATAGACCAAAACAATAGTCTAGGTTGAACTCTCCTATGAAATGAAATTGAAACATTCGTTAACCTATTATAACAATGTTTTTCAAACTTTTTTGACTAGGACCCAGTATAGAAGTGTCTTTATAAAATGTTTGTGGAATATGTATTTGTAGGGATGTGTGTCTGTTAAGATATAACCAACATTTTACAAAACACTGGTCTGCTTCACTTATAAAGAATGTTAATGACTATTCACTGAATTAATGATTCAAAAGGAGATTTCTTTTTTTTTTTTTTTTAAAGATTTTATTTTATTAATTTGACAGAGAGAAATCACAAGTAGACGGAGAGGCAGCCAGAGAGAGAGAGAGGGAAGCAGGCTCTCTGCTGAGCAGAGAGCCCGATGCGGGACTCGATCCCAGGACTCCGAGATCATGACCTGAGCCGAAGGCAGCAGCTTAACCCACTGAGCCACCCAGGTGCCCCCAAAAGGAGATTTCAACTCACAGTTCAGAAACATCGTCTTGGGGTGCCTGGGTGGCTCAGGCCATGATTCCAGGGTCCTGGGATCAAGCCCCACATTGGGCTGCCTGCTCAGCAGGAAGCCTGCTTCTCCCTCTCCCACTCCCCCTGCTTGTGTTCCCCCTCTTGTTGTGTCTGTCTCTCTGTCTCTGTCTCTGTCTCTCTCTCTCTGTTAAATAAATAAATAAATAAATATCTTTTTAAAAACCCCAACATTGTCTTAAACAGTGAGATCATTGAGAATACTGATGGCCTATTACTAGAAGGAATCAGCTTACTAGGCGGAATTGAGGTGCAAAAGTACCCATTTCCGTCGGATAGTCTCTGGATGAACAGCCTGGGAAGTATAGTATGGCTAGTAGTAATATTATTCAGTAGGAAAACTTAGGAAGACATAAAACCAGTATGTTGTTCTTTCTGCTTTGTAGCTGCTTTCTCATACTCGCTTAAGATGATCTCTGCTTCATCTTTCCTCCAGAGACTGCTCGGCTAGTCTTTCCTTTCATTCAGATTTCCGTATAAAATGGCCTCCCTCAGTTAGACCTTCCCCGAATCCACTCTAAAATGATCACCCTACCACTTCTAATCACATCATCCTGTTTTCATTCTCTGCATATCCTTTACCTAATGTTTTTCCTATTCTCTCCACTCCCTCTCTAAAATCTGAGCTCCATTAGAGGAGCAACTTCCATCATCTTGTTTTACTCTTTTATTCCCAGCACATGTAACAATGTCTGGCACGTAGTATGTACTCAAATAATACGTCCTGTATGAGTGATCTAGCTCATGTTCCTCTTAAACCCAAAACAGAACACATTTCTCTTGGTGAAAGTAGAGTATACTGTAATTATCTTGTTCATTATACCACATTTCTGTTTGTGCAGTCTAAGATTGAATTTGCTTTTTTGGCAAGCTCATTATACCATACACTCATTTCATTTACAGTGAGCTGAAATTCCCTGGTATTTTTCACATGAGCTGCTGTTAAGGCATGCACCCATTTATTTTTTTACTTAAGTAGTTGTCTTGTGTATGTGTGCAAGCATGCCCGTATATAGATTCAGCCTCATAAGACTTTTTTTAAATCAGCATTTTTGGGTATGCACTAAGAGGAAGGCTAATCAAGAACTAATGGTAGGGTGGCTGAGGAGAGATTAGGCTAAAATGAAAGGCGGGTAGGAACCCAGGAGACTGACCAGATGGCACCAGTTCACAAATTTAAACTGAAAGTACTCATTTGAAGGGGTTTAGTGCAAACTGAGGAAGTAGAATCAGTTGGATAAATTTTGGAGGGACTCACTTGACAAGATTAGGTTTGCTTTTTCCTATACTTAAAAGAAATGTAGCATGACTCTGCCATGTTGGGATTCAACATCAGGATGACACCCTTTCCTATCTGAATTATGTTCTCTGTCCTCTTTCCCCTCCTTCCCTACCCTTCCTTTCCCATGCACCCCACCATCCCACACGATGCCTGCAAGATCCTAGCTGTTCTGGTTCAAAACAAGGAGGGGAACATTTAATTGCCCTTAGTCATTTGTCAAACCTTAAGGCATTGTGGACTTATCAACAGTATTACAAGTTGCCTTTCATGTTATTACTAATTCTGTTTCTGTTCTATGCTCCTTGAAATCTGAATGGCTACAACCAATATTTTTAGACGCTTTTTCCCACCTTAGAATCACTTCTGCTTATAGTATTGGAACTTAGTTTTTGAGTCCTGACTTGAGGTTCCTACCTTACTGATCTGCCCATCATTTTATAGTTTCAGGTCATATGATGACACCTTTTTTTCTTCTTTAACTTTAAAAGCTCTACCTTTATAAAGTCAGAGACACACAACTGCTATGCCTAGATGGTTATAGACCCCAGGAGGGCCTGTTTATCATTCTCATTCAGTTCTCATCACTTCTGCTTCCACGAGTAATTTTTTCTCTTGTGATTAGAATTGCATCTAGAGACACAATTCCTCACGTTACTTACTTTGCATTCTGCAAGGTGAAATTTTAATATGGCAAAATTACATATACTTTGTGATTTCTATAATGCTTTTGGCTCTTTGTATATAGCTACTCTTTGACATCAAATAAAATTCTATTTCTTTTGCCTATGACTGTAGATGAGGTTTAAATACCTTATTTTGTCCTTATTGCAGACGTATCTATGTCAGCCTCCCCTTCATATCATTTATGTTTGTTAACAATCATTTGAGTATTCTAATAGTTTTTTAGAAATTATCTTAGGATTCTGAAAATTAACATTGGTTTTTCAATGTAGTGTATACAAAAACTAAGTGTCTTTCAACATAACTGATGCTCAATTTCCCCTTTAAAAGACATGGAAGAGTTGTTTTCCTTGGTATTTATTTTATTAATACATTCAGAGACGTTTCCAGAAGAATGAGATTGTGGTGGTTAGTGTTACCAAGCCAACTCTGTAACTGCGCGGTTAATTTCCTTACGCTCTTGCCCTTCCTCTTTACCAGGACCCATCCAGGCTGTAAGAGTGTCCTTCACCTTGGGTTCTGTCAGAATGCCACCACCAACCCCCAGCCTCTTGCGCTAGGGGAAAAAACCAGTGACGGCGACTTGATAAACTGCTTTGGAAATTGGAAAGATTACTGATTCCTAATAGATTATCATAAATTATAATGCTTCGTGAACTTTGGATCAGTTGTCACCTATGTGGGAATGGTAGGCAATACTTAACAAAATGGTGCTTTGTTTTTTTTTTAAGAGTTGAACTCTACTCTTGTACCAGTGTGATAGACGTGTACTTATCTCATCTGTGCCTGACCTCTTTGATGTGCAGTTAGAAGTAAGATTTGATTTTATTTTTAAGCACATAGGAATATCATGAAATGAGATAAGAAAATTCACCAGAAATTGTGGAAACATTTGGGCTGTAAAATGGTTTGTAAATTAACATATTCAACAAGTTTTTAGAAAATTTCTTTTCAGGACACCCATCTGGCTCAGTCGGGAGAGTATGTGGCTCTTGATCTCAGGGCCCTGAATTCAAGCTCCACGTTGGTTACAGAAACTACTTAAATTCACTTTTTTTTTTTTAAAGATTTTATTTATTTATTTGAGAGAGAGACAGTGAGAGAGAACATGAGAGGCGAGAAGGTCAGAGGGAGAAGCAGACTCCCCATGGAGCTGGGAGCCCGATGCGGGACTCGATCCCGGGACTCCAGGACCATGACCTGAGCCGAAGGCAGTTGCTCAACCAACTGAGCCACCCAGGCACCCCAGCTTTTTTTTTTTTTTTTTTAAATTTTTTTCCCCTAAGAAGAATTTTAGGAAAGTTGCTATAGGAAGTTAATATGATTTACCAAAGTGATACTTATCTGTAATATTTTTATTTTTTAATTGGGGTGATATTTTAAATTGTTATCTGGCAATGGTCATGCATATTCTACATGGCCAAAGCTGGGGCAATTTGAACAAGTAAATAATCATAGTACCAGATTGTAACCCATAGAATAAAATAAATATCCATGAGTCTATATAGTGTAGTATATGCTATATAAATATAATAATAGTATAATTATAGTATGTATGTTATTAATATGTTGTAATTATTATTAATATGTGGTATTATATATTAATTTATAATAATATGCTATATATAAATAATTGAATGAATGGAGAGAAGAGACAGCTTTATTTACAGTAGAATTTCGATTAAAAACGTGGGGGAAATGATAGGAATAGAAAATTTGCATACCAAAATAATTGTTATAGGCAACAACTGTCAATGCATGCTAAAATTAGTGGGCAAATGCATATGAGAAACAAGATATTTGTTTACTCTCATTAGATACTTATTAATAAAAGGAGAGATTTATAGTAGAGATCATGGTAGACACCACTTTAACCAAGCAATCAAAGTCAACATCCCTAGTGAATAATAAGGTATACTGACATCATACACCCCCTGATATAGATGATCCCTGAGACGGGCACAGTGTCACATCACAGCAACAACAGTAATACTAATCTCTGATTGTTTGTTTGCCAGACACCACAGTAAGCACATTTTCGGCTGGGCCTCACTATAGCCCTAGTATCACAAGGTAGGTGCTGTTATATCTCCATTTTACAGATGAGGAAGCTGAGGCCCAAGTAAATGATGAAACTAGGACTAGAACCTGGGGCTGGCTGACTCCAGAGCCTGTTCCCTAAATAACAACATTATGCTCAGCATAACTTGTAGTGTCGTAGCTAATTTATGGACTGATTAATGCAGTATATTCAATATTGTCAAGTAAGTAGTAAACTTTGTGAGGTTTCATGGTTTGATGGAAGCAGAAGATGAACAAATACAGCATTGAACAATACAGCATTGAAAAAGCAACACACACTAACATAAAAGGTTAAATATTACTTGTTTTCATATCATGTATGGCCTTTTAATAAATGAAAGTTTTCAAAAATAAGTAAATGAATAAAATTTTTCATCAAGTATTCAGGTATTATTACTAAAACTGCCTAGCAATGCTAAATCTAAAAAATGGATACCCTTCTCTATATTTAATCATTTATCTATTCCCTCATTCCTTCTGCATAAAGTCCAGATATTTTAACATAACATATAACACTTTTGATAATCTAAACTATTACGTTTTAGTCCCTGTTGCTTATCATTTTTTAATGTACCTTTTCTTGTTATGCCAAGCTACTTGTTATTCCCAGAATATAACTTCTTAAGTTTCTTTATTATATAACATTTCTTTTTTCTTTTTTAAAGATTTTATTTTTTATTTATATGACACAGAGAGAGATCACAAGTAGACAGAGAGGCAGGCAGAAAGAGGGGGAAGCAGGCTCCCTGCTGACCAGAGAGCCCAATGCAGGGCTCAATCCCAGGACCCTGAGACCATGACCTGAGCTGAAGGCAGAGGCTTTACCCACTGAGCCACCCAGGCACCCCCTCCATTATTTTGAAGCACATCTCAGTCATATTACTTCATCTATAAATATTTCAACTTAAATAGCTAGAAGTCTAATACTTTTTGTCTTTAAAACACCACTGTAAAATCAGTTTTATACCTAAAAAATAATTATAATTCCTTCATAATTAAGTATCTGGTCTAAGTTAAAATTCCCTAGTAGTTTAATAAATGTATTTTTACAGTTGATCTTTTCAGGTACCTATCAAAACAGGGGCTACTCATTACATTTGGTTGATACGTATTTTAAGTGTCTCTCTTTTTTTTCTCTTTTATCATTTAGTCTTAAATCTCTTTGTTTTCTTCCTTTGCTGAAGAGACTGAGTCATTTATATGTAGAGTTTCCCACATTCTGGATATTGCTGATTACACCGAATGATGTCCTCTAACATGTTTCCTCTCTCTCCGTATTTGCTGTAAGTCATAAAACAAATTAGTATTAAGAAAAATACAACTTTTGTGAATATGTACTACTTGCCTGAATTGCTGTGTGGATGATTAAAATAAAGGCAATACTTTTAATAGTATTACCTTATCGATGTAAAGTTCAAGATGACACTAAAAAAAGAAAGGAATGTCATGGTTAGCTAGAACGGGAGACCTGGGTACTAGTACAGGTCACGAGATGAGAGTAGGCCTTTTTAGTTTGTGAACATGGCACTTCACAGATGTGAAGAAAGCAAGTAAAATAATTGCTTTGCTTCCATCAAAAACTCTGAAAATAGATCTAAGGGTAAAACTCAGAAATAGTCTTTGACAGATTATAATTTGCTCTTGGGCCAGTTTTTCCCCTTCTTTTCTCATTTAAAGCAGGTCTTTATTGGTAGTTTGTGGAAAAAACATGTTCTATGCAATAAATAAAATCCAGAAGAAGTCACCACAGTAATGTTAGGCACATATTATTAAGATAAACTACAAATTTATTGTTTTTAGAAGGTTGGTTTTATATAAATATTTAAGTAAATAATATAACTCTTCTTAAAAAGGTTTGAAACTAGCACACCAGCTTATCACAAACAATTTAAGAGAACTAAAATGCTTTGTAAGTTTTAATATCATATTACTATATTTGCTTTCCTTTTGATTGCAGAATTTTTAATGCTCTCCTCTTGGCTTCCATGACACCACCCTTTTGCTGAGACTGACCTTACCATTCTTATGGTTGCTGTTTGTTTTCCTTCATTAGCTCCTCTTCTGCAATTCCTTGAACTTGGTATTTTGGAGTTTCCCTGTTGGCTCTCTTGTCCGCATTGTCTCTGCAGGCAGTAACACTCATTTTCACTCATGGCTTGCTATCTCTGTTCTGTTTAAATTGTCTTCCATTGGAGCCTCTCTGTCCACTCTCACCCCTGGACCTGAAGCTTAGCGGCCCTCTCTCCTGAGGAAGGTTGGAAGATTTTTAGATATCACACAGTTTTATCTGTGTTGTTGAAAATTCCTTTTTCTTTGTTTTATTCTTACTAAGAAATTGCTTCGGTTTTAATATTTGAGACCTTGTAGTCTTTCATGTTACTTTAAAAATATGTGAAATGGGAGCTCCTGGGTGGCTCAGTGGGTTAAGCCTCTGCCTTCAGCTCAAGTCATGGTCTCAGGGTCCTGGGATCAAGCCCCAAGTTGAGTCTGGTTCTCTCCTTATCTCTGCCCCTCCCCTGCTTGTGCTCACTTGCTTGTTCTCTCTCTCTAATAAATAATATAAATAAGTGTGTAAGTAAGTAAATAAATAAAAATATGTGAACTAGAACATTCGCCCAACAGAGGAGACTGTCACCTATAGTACATGTGAGTATAGCCATGTGATTATTCTCCCCTTCCTCTTGGAAATTTATAATTTCCATTCCTGCCAATAATAAATTATTTGTATGCAACTAAAATATTTGAAATGGACAGATTCCCAGTGTGGGTTGGGTGAGTATGTGGGATAATCATTCCATCAAGAAAGGAGAGATCTGGCTTCACCCTCAGATTTTAGCACATCTAATTTCTGGAACAAATCTCTTTGCGTCTTTCTGTCATAAAGGAAAAAAGATATAACAGGTGGCATGAAAGCTTTTTAATTTTCTAATATGTGGCATTCATAAAGGCTGGCAATCATACTTTTTCATTCTGTTCTATTTCATGTTTTTTAGTGCTGGTCTGGACCCACTAAATTTATATCATGAGTTGCTATTAGGTCATGATCTGTGGCTGTGGTTTAAAAACACTCATACCATAAATCCTTGAGTTTACCCCATAACAAAATATGATATATCAGATCTTCCATATATTCCTTTCAGTTGCTATCAACATAATTAATATATCACATATGAGAATTAATATATCACATATGAGATCATCATTATGTTTCACTTTGACTTCTTTGTCTTATAAAATTTAGATATGATATTAAAATATAAGCCTTTTTGTTATGTTTGGGGTTTGTTTTTTTTTTTCATTTATCATATAGGTTTGGGGGGAGTATGACCTCTGCCTTTATATTTGATTTCTAAACAACTTCTGTTTAAAAAAATTATTTTGAAACTATGACAACCTTACAGAAAAGTCAGAGGTGAAGTACAAAGAAATTCTTCCACTTTGTAAAGAATTGGAAAGTAGATTGCAGACCTGATATTACATCACCACTGAAGACTTTAATATGTATTTACTACAGATAAGGAAGATATTTTTCTGTATAACTACAGCGTAACCATAATAAGTGGAAAGTTGATACAGCAGGAGCTGTGGAATGGGGAGAAAGATAGAACAAAATACAATTAAGTAGAGCTGACAATTTAATGAGTAAACACTCATAAGGGAAAAGAGAAAGCCTGTGGCACTGAAAAAAGCATATCAGCTACCCTTTTGCATGTTTGTGATATATGTGTGGATTGGGAAATGACCTACATTAAAAATGTTTTACTTAACACCTCAGTATGGATGTTCTGTGGGAATATAATTTTAAAATACTGTCTTCTCGGGGCACCTGGGTGGCTCAGATGGTTAAGCATCTGCCTTCAGCCCAGGTCATGATCTTAGGGTTCTGGGATCAAGACCCGAATCCGACTCCCTGCTCAGCGGGAGGCCTGCTTCCCCCTGCCAGCCTCTGCCTACTTGTGATCTCTCTCTCTCTCTGTCAAATAAATAAATAAAATCTTAAAAAAGAATACTGTCTTCTAATAGCAGAAGAAATATTTGACTATGGATTTCATTATTGTTGTTTACTATTAAGATTTATTGTTAAATAATTGGGACTTTGAGTCAAGTAATAGAATGGAAAAGCTTTAATGGGAGAAATGAGATATTTTGGAAATCATCCTCGGTTCTGAGGATAGTATCAGTGAGTTAAGGATATTGAAAGAAAACAAGAGAACTGACATCTTCCATTCCAGCCCTGACCTCCCTGAGGATCCAATCTTCAAATTTTCAGTTACTAGAGCTTTTAAACTTACTGCACACATATCTGCATCCTTTCTTGACTAGATATCCTGTTTCTTTTACCTTCTGCTAAACCAGTACTTGGTCTAGAAACTAAGCATTTACGCTCCCTGCTCTTCACCTGCCTGTATCTAATTGATTTCTACATCTTGGAAAGGGCACAGGAAAAAAAATTCATTTCATCCTAGCTTTATTGCTAGTGTCTCTGCAATTTTGAGAAAGCTGTTTGGCTTCTTTTGTATTCAGATCAGTCTGTGTACATTATGCTGTTTGAACCACATATGATTAGGAGGCTGGTGCTCATCATGAGGCTCTTTGCCTTTTAATCCCTGCTTCACCAGGTGATCTGGGGTGAGTTACTTCTTCATGTATCAGTATCCTCAGCTATAAGTATATATATACCTCACAGGGTTGTTTTAAATATTGAGTATATATATACACACACACACACACACACACACACACACACACACACACACATAATGAAGAATAGTGCCTAGAATGCAGAGGGGATTAAATATGTGCTAGCTCTTACTACTATTGTTGTCATTATGACTTTTTTTGCTTGTGCTCAGGTTGTTCCAGCATTTTGTAATACTGCTGTAAGAGTACATCTATCATTTGCTACTCCTCTTCTCTCCATTATTGCCATTTCCCTGTTACTGTTACAGATTAAGTGAGTTATTATGTGAAAAATACTTAGAGTAGTACCTGGCACTTAGTATGCACTAAGTGTTAAGCCCTTACTCAGTGGTTCTTGTGAACGACCTCTCAGGATGGTCAGGTCCTTTCCTTGCCATTAGTGGTTCTCTAAATTTGAATTTATTCCCCTGCTGGCCAGATTGGTCTCTCCTGGACATTGGTCATATAATGTTGCTCCATTCTGAGACCTTTGGTGCTTAAAGGGAAAGAAACAACAACAAAAAAATGTTCTTTGATAGAAATATCATATAACTTTCCAGGACCAACTGAAAAACATGGTATTAATAAAGAAGTAAACTTGAATTTTGAAGCAGTGAAAATTTTGTTTTAGGTATGTTAGGGCATTACTTATTAAAACAGTCTCAACTTTTTACAGGAAGAGAAGTTCCTGAACTTCAGGAGGACTTGTTATTTATTTTTAGCCAGCAACTGAAACTAGAATTTTATCTGAAAAACTCCACTGTTCAGTTAAAATAGATCATGAAGGGTAAAGGTCAGGAAGGTTTTATTAGTCTTTTTATGTTAGGAAAATAAACTAATGTATTTCTCCAGGTTTAAATAAGGAAAAAATATAAGTGTTGTTATTTATTCTCTGTGGGCGTACTGACAGCTCTCCAGTGTTTTTATCGAAATCTTAAACTTCTCTTTAGAATTTAAATGAAAATAGCTTTGTCTGTCTGTTAGCTTTTTGTTAGAAGAATCAGAAGAGAACTTATCTAATTTCTTAAAGAGAAGTCACTTGTTCTGTGTTCATTTGCATGACCTGCTCCTTAACCCTTCACTCCTCGTCGGCTATTTTCCTACTTCCAGTATTTTATGGTATCCTGGAGAAAAGTAATTTTCTCCAGTAAAAATTGCACCGGATTTTGTTTGTTAATATTGATAGCTATATAAAGCCGTTTCACCACAGTTTTAGTTTTCAGATGAGCTCTTAAAATCAGGTTTTAGGTGTTTTTTAAAAAAAACTTGACTGCAGGAAGTGGCAGAGCAAGAGTTAATGTGTTACACGGAGGGAAGAACAGTCCATCGGGGGTTAAATTGCAGAGTCTAATGGAATAATAACTGGTAGCACCATCTGCTGGCCTACTTCCGCAGAAGGAGTCAGTATTTTTAACGACATCTCTAATATTCATGCTGATGCATTTTGATGCTTTGTGCATTCATTTCTTTCTGTGCTTTGTTGGAATCTGGCTATCTGCTTACAGCTATTGAGGAAACTCAGCTCTTCAGGAGGGGTGTACGGCCTTTTTCATACCTAAATAGGATGAACAGTGGATATAAACTTGCCAAGGCAGAAATGTGTTGATAAATCACAATGTGTGTTTGTGGAGGGTTGTGCATCTCTTGGTTGCAGCTTGCTAAATAGGCCATTTAGGAATCTTCTTTCAATGCTTTTTTCTTGAGCACTGCCTGGGGTGGTGAAAAAGCAGAGGGCAAGCCTTTGTCTGACGCCAAAAATGTCTTCAGTGAAGAGGCCAAGAGGAAGGGTAAGTGAAAGCCTGAATGAGTGGGAGGAGGAGGGGTTCTTTGGGCTAAAAGGCTAATGGGATTGAATAACCTTCCTTATTACTGGCTGCTGCTGCGGGAGTCGTACTGCATCGCCATCTTGAGCTTGTTGCTGTTTTCTCGAGTCTTGGTTATTTGTTATAGCCTGTAGGCCTTAAGGTGGCATTTTAGTCAGCGTTCTAAACCCTCCTTCCTTTCCCAGTGCTGCAGCACTGCTATGAAACCTTTGATGAGGCAGGTATAGAAAAGATATCCAGTGAAGCACACTGGAACCAGCATGAAAATGTGTGTGGAGATTCCTGGTGGTTTTTTCCTTTGCTATAGTCAGAGGCATGTTTACGGGTAAGAACATAACAAAACTGTGATCTAAGTCTCTGTGGGTGAATGCGTGTTTGAAGAAGAGATTCTTTTTTTAAATGCTGTTGATCTGCTTCCTGTGATATTGCTAAAATATTAATAATTTTGACGTCAAACTGTAAAACTTGGGGTTTTTTTTCCAGAATTGCTTGAGCCAAATAATTATGATATAGAAAGAGAGGGAAAAAAAAATCACATTTAACTCCTTCACGGAAAAACTAAAACTTTCTCTAATTTTAAGTATGGGAATGTCTGTTTACTAACTAGCTATGTTTCTGCATAGATTGCACATTTAAAAAATGATTTAAGTGATTTCAGGTTCTAGTTCTAATTTCGTGTGAAACAGAGAAGCTTTAGATTTCTAAAAATTATAATAAACCAAGGAGTAGTCACTCTAAATTAAAATTGCTATTTTAAATTTATTAATAATTTTCAGAGTTCTGGAGTCCTGAGGAGGAAAGAAAAGACTTAATTCAAATGCACAGAGTGTTTACAGGACAGAATTTGAATCAACTAATCAAGAACGCTGTGAAAATATCAGTGAATCTACATTATCTTTCTTTAACCTTCATTTTTAAAAGCAGTAGTTGAGCTTTTTATTTTATACCTACACTAATGTCCAGATCAGCAAACTGTTTTAATTTTAAATTTGTTTGTAGCACTCACATACTGGCTCACATATTTTACTTGAAGCATAATTTTAAATGTTTATTTATGTTAATTGTTAATTGTTTTGGTGTACTTTGATACACTGTATAAAAAGTATTTTGATTTCTCTAGCCTCCATCTTCCAAGAAGAGTGATGGTTCTGGGACATATACTAAGTTGCAGAATACCCAGGTGAGGATCATGTCCGAGAAGAAGCAGAGAAAAAAAGTGGAATCAGAAAGCAAGCAAGAAAAGGCTAATCGGATAATATCAGAGGCCATAGCAAAAGCAAAGGAACGTGGGGAACGCAATATTCCTCGAGTAATGAGTCCTGAAAACTTTCCTAGTGCTTCAGTTGAAGGAAAAGAAGAAAAGAAAGGTAGACGGATGAAATCGAAGCCAAAGGACAAAGAGAGCAAAAAAACAAAAACTTGTTCTAAGTTAAAAGAGAAGACAAAAATTGGGTAAGTTGGTTGAGAATTAAACTTAATTCCTTTGAATTTTTTTATCAAAGCGCAGTCTGTTCCATCTTTTACTTTTGATTTGTGTGTAATGTATTAACTCCCTCTTTGAAGTTTTAAGTTGTTAGATTTTGTGTGTACCTTATTTCCTTTTTTGAATGAATTGGGGAATATTCCAAGATTTACTGAATTTTACAGTTCTGCTATCGTAGCTTATTGTACGTTAATCTTAGTAAAAGGCATTTAAAGTAGGAAAATATTTCATACATAAAATGGAAAAAGGAAAACAAAACAAAACCCATTGTTGTGCCCATTCCAAATTCACTTTCTTGACAGAAAGTGCATTGAAATCCTGGATAAGATTTCTTTACCTCTTAGTTGTACTTCATTGGGCAGCTTATAGTTTGGAAATGTGAGATCCAATCTTTTCTCATAAACCCACAACTTTGGACTAAATGGAATGACAAGAAAACTAAGACCATTTAAATCAACTCTGAGTAGGTCTCAGCTCTTCCTGGTCTACTCCCTCACTGTCTTTCTGATTTACTTTATGTAATAAAGAGGCCAGGTGAGGATTAATGCTCCAAGACAATTATAAGGCCAAGGAATTGCTCTAGAAGGCTACATTAATCTTTGGTGTTTTTATTTGACTACTCATCTGATACATTTTCAAAAAATAAAATATAATAAATGTTAATATTTGTGTTGTATTTAAATTTTTGCATGCAAGGGTAAAAATAGCCCAAGGTCAACAGTTTAGAATTATTTTTGCAAGAATATTTTGTCATTTTTGAAGGCGTTATGTGAAATTTTAGATAAAGTGTTTAATCTGGTTTTTTTCCACACAAAGTACATAGTAAAGAATTTCTTTATTATGAAAATCTTCATTTGCTTAAGAAATAATTGATACATTATATAGATATTTAGAACTAATACAAATTTGTAAAAAAAATTAATTCTCAGCATTTTAAATGTAGCCACCAAACTGAATTATATTGTCATATCCTGAGGCCTTTCAGTCCAAACCATTAAATAACATGGGCTCTCTTGTCATAATAGAGCAGTGAGTAATGTTTGTGATTTTCATATTTTATTTGCAGACAGCAAAAATGAAATTTGAAAGTTAAATTTGTGCTCCTGTTATATTTAAAGGTTTTGGCATGAAAGTATCTTATTTTTCCAATATTATGTCTAGTTTTAATTAGGAAATCCCATATTTAATCCTTTAATGTATTAAGAACTAGTATAATTTAAGTTTTCTAGTTTCAACTTATATGGAGACATAGGCAAAGTGCTTGTATATACTATTTGGACGGGCATTAAAAAAAATAGTGCACAAACTAAGAGAAACTGGTAGGGAAACTTCAAAAGTTACAATAAGTTTAAATTTGGGAGGGAATAGGTGGAGGCAAAAGATACCAGAAGTGAATGTGTTTCAAGAAAACAATGTACATAAGGGGAAATTAGAAACAGTCATAACAGAGAGAAACTGGATTTTGAAACATGTGAATATGATAGGGAGTAGTAATATATTGCAGTAGAATGTCTGACTTATTCTGTGATCTTTATATTTTTGTTAGAAATAGGTAGATTATTAGTAACATTTTAATATTGCACAGCATTGGTCAATTTAGTAGTTGTGTTTAGAGTGTTTGTGAGAAAATAGGTGAAAATTGTATTGGAAGGATAAATACATGGCAAGACACTGAACAGTTGCCAGAAAAAAACTTATTGAGAGTGTAAGAGCATCCTTTTGATAAAGGAATTTATAAGTTGCAGCCCCATAAAGTAAAATGGAAGTAGAATGGAGGTTTGCCTTATATATTGTTTATAAGCTGTTGCAGTAAAACAGTGACTTCTTGGTCATCTTTATCAGATAAAGATTATCATGTTGGAGGAACATAGTTGGAAATGAAATTCATTAAAACCTAGAGTTCCTATTCTAGTCAATTGAAATGTTACTGTACTTTCCAATAAGCTGGTATATTTAAATTTTGAATTTTTAAATTTCTGTGAAGTCATTTAAATAGTTAAGTTTAGGTTGTGTAATTTTAATTAACAGCATTTTATGATATATTAAACATATTTGTGTGTGAAAATTTTATTTTTGTTCGTTTGAGAAGAATTGGGCTATTGCCATTATCAAAAGACAAATACCAGATAAAGTTGAAGGGAATGTATGCTGGAGCTTAACCGCCAGCAGTGAAACAGAAATTCTGAGAGTAGCTAAATTTGTAAACGCTAAGCTATGGTTGATGTATAGTCAGAGCTGGTGTTCATTTCACCCACACTTGTAGTTTGATATGGTCTAGAAAGAGGAAAACTAGTACTGCTTCTGCTTACTAGTGTGTTTGAAACCTTTCTATCATTTCTGCTACTCTTGTAGATTAATTTTTAAAAAAATACAAGGAGAAAGGGCCCTTTTTAGAGCCCTTGAGTATAGTCTCCTTTCATCTTTACACCTCTGTGAGTTACATTGGCACACAGTGTGCTAATTGGATTAAGATCGTTGGCTTTGGAGCCAGGAGCATTTGTCCAAATCCCAGTTTTGTCACCTACAAGCAGTGTGACCCTGGACAAATACTTAACCTCTCCAATTAAGAAATACTTAATTTCTTCCTGTGTAAAAAGGGGATAATGATAGTACTTGCCTCATGGTGTTATTTTAGGGATAAAATGATTTAACAGCATGTAAAGCATATGGAGCTGTACCCAGAATTTAATAAATGTTAGTCGTTATTTTCTGAAAACATAAATAGCATGCAGCTATTTAGGGAGAAGGCTGCGGCCAAGAGCCACGCCCCTTTCTTCAAGCCTAAAGTTTCACTGGTCTGCCTAAGTTCTCTATCCATTAAGGCTCCTTCCAAGATAGGACCAGTTAAAAAGTTAGGCAGACAGTGTTCACTTCGGTAGCACGTCTACTTAAACAAAAAAAATAAAGCAGAAAAACTAAAACAGTTGCTAATTGTTAAGAGGGGTAATAGTTTAACTTTTTTAATGTCTTTTTAAGCATGCGAGCATGCTTCTGTTTATCAGGTAGCTAGGGTAGCATTTAAGAGAGGTAAATTTTATTTGCAATTTGCAATTATGTGGAAGGGAGTGAGTTGAAATGGCAAGCGTAAAATAACGAAGTGATGTAGGGAAACAGCCTTTTTCTACTTTAATGTTGGTCATGATCTTGGCAGTCAGGTTCTAACAAGCTGCCTTTCAACTAGAGTAGCAGATATTTCTTTAGTATTAAGATGCTCCATGAATGGAATGGCATGAATTTTATGGAATGAATGAATGAGTAAGAGATTAAATATTAAATATTACCAAATGGCTGAATTTGATTTGTTAAATCAAAAATAGAAATGGCAAGCTAATCCTTCACTGAAACCACAGGGACATAGCTAATGGTTTAAGTAATAGTAGAGCATTAGAGTCAAAAATAAATTCATTCTAAGACTTTAGAATTTTCTTATGGTTCTATTTGAGATTATATAGTAGTATATCACATGATTTAATAAGAGCATTTTTAAATTTATGGTTTATAACTTTAACATTTAAATTAATGTTTCCATGTTGTCAATTAGAACTTACTTCTGTGTGTTACAGATTGTTGGATTGGCATAGGTAGAATGATTTTGATACTTAAAGTGTTTTGTGGCTCTATAAATTTAATCAGCCCTTCATGATTAGACTTATTTTCTTTTTTGTATTCATAATTATTCTTTCTGTTGCTAGGCATCAGGTGGCTAGAAGTAGCTTTTCTCTTGAGTGAAAGCAGAAAACTCTGAGTTAGGAAGTATTTATCAAATTCAAGCAGAAATTAAGGATGTTGGGACTCATGGGTGGCTCATTTGGTTGGGCCTCTGCCTTCTATCAGGTTATCATTCCAAGGGCCTGCAATCGAGTCCTGCATTGGGCTCTTTGTTCAGCCAGAAGCTTGCTTCTCCCTCTGCTTGCTGTTCCCCCTGCTTGTGCACGTGCTTTCTCTCTCTCTCTGGTAAATACATGAATAAAATCTTAAAAAAAAAAGGGGGAAGAAGGAAATAAAGGACATCATATTATAAGGAAAAACAATAAAACATAATTCTGAAATTATATTGTGCCCTTTTTTGCTGTAGTTTGTTTGAGTCCCCAAAAAGAAAGAAGGAAAATAACATTTATTAATTACCTTGCATTGTATATATACATATATATGTATATGTGTTTTTAAAATAAAACTAACATGTCAGTTTGTCCATATGCATGTCTGTAGAGATACATTTACATCTAAATAAAATATATAAGGGAAAATGAATTAACAAACTCTGAGGGAAAATATAATGGGTCATCAGAAATTGGGAATTTTCACTTCGTAGTCCATGTTGTTAATAAAGTAACAAATGAGACCCTGATTGCATGTATTCAAAATAAGAATTTAATATCTGGATAAAATACAAATATATTAACTAATTGTTTCTTGGCATCTGACCAAAAAAAACCCTGAAAAATATATGGTATAAATTTATTACATTTTTTAAGATTATTAATCATATACAATTAATAGTCTTTAGAGGTTCTATAATTTTTAAATGTCAAGCAGGTAAAATGTTTTATTGACTTCCTTCCTTAGATCTAAGCTTAAACTCAGTGAAAATCTGAAACACATTCATCTGTAGAAAGAATTGATACAGCCTATAATATTTGTTATGAATTCAATGAAGATTTGCAGTTCCATTTTTAAGAACTATATCTTTACATAAAATGTATTAGTAAGGCCTGTTGTTAGCAAACAATGTGTTGTATGTATTTCGTTGAATCTAAGATGTCATTGATTATAATGCATGCCATTATTTTTTTTTTAAAGATTTTATTTATTTATTTGACAGACGGAGGTCACAAGTAGAGAGGTAGGCAGAGAGAGGGGGGGGAGAAGCAGGCACCCCGTGGAGCAGAGAGCCCAAATGTGGGGCTCGATCCCAGGACCCTGGGATCATGACCCGAGCCAAAGGCAGAGGCTTAACCCACCAAGCCACCCAGGCGCCCCAAGGCATGCCATTATTTTATGTGTCAGTAAGAAAGAAAAAAAATATTGCCAGTTAAAACTATGGCTCATGTTTGAGTATTAAATGAATCTTGATTTCATACATGTTAATATGTGGGGAAAATATGTATCTTAGAACCATGTAAAGTTTTCGATTTAATGCTCCTACTCTGTCCATATTTTTCAACATAAACACCCTTCTCTTTTTAAAAAAGAAGTAATTTTTAAGAATAAGAAACTGTGTTAATATATTGACCATGATTATTAATACTTAGCTAATACTTGTATCCCTAGTAACTGTATGAAACAACTCAGTGAATTCAACTTTTTTAAAAAATCCTATCTGCCCTTCAACAGGAAGTAATTTATAGTCCAAGTTACCAAGAGCATACAAGACAATGTTACTTTCACAAACTGAAGGATTAACTAAAATAAAGGACCCTTTTAAAACTTGCTTTTCCCAGAGGAGTTTAAGCTGGAGTCTTGAGTTGACCCTTAAAATGGAGAAATTTCACCAGATTTAAAGTGTTTCTTTTTTTTTTAAAGTTTATATTTTATAACTTTAAAAATAGCCACAGTGTCTTTCACTTGGCTTGCAAAAAAAACAAAAAAAACCAAAAAACTTATAATGTGAAATAGTATTTTTGCTTGTTCCCTTCACTTATGATGAATTGGATGCATTAATTACAACAAATGGACTAATTGGGGAAGATTCATTGTTTGTCCAATTATTGCAATGAGAGAATCAACAGGGGGCAATTACAGATTGACACTGTAGAATGCAGCTTGTTACCCAGCCTCTACTAATAAACATGTGGGCAGGATTCAGATGAGTGCATAAATTACATCTGAAAATCAAATATAGATGTCAAGTATAAACACGGAGATTTTCTAGTGCAAATGAATTAACATTTCAAATTTATACTTAGTTTGAAATTGCCCTTTGCTGTCTGAAACAAGCTATGTTTTGATATTTAGTTCTTTTACTTGCCGGAGTATCTGTTGCTGCAATTTGCTGACATTGATAACAGAGCCCTTTAATGCTTTAAAAAAACAAAACTTGCAAAAAGCCTTTATTATTCACATATTCTGTATTTGGCACTTTACTTAGGTGATATTTCTAAGAATAGCAAACTGTCAGTTTATTTGAAGAATGTATCTATAGTGAACTTTTAGTTTCATTTATAATGATATTTTATAATTTGTATAGTAGACTCTTTGTGATCCTTGTTGGAAGAATGGAATGCTCTTTGGTAATTGGGTATTTTATTTAGCTGATTTCATTTTATTTTTCTACTTTTGGATTATCTGATTTCTCTCACATAATATTTATGGCAAACATTTGTCCTAATACAGGCAGTAGAGGTTTCTGGTTGTTTAAAAATCAGATAAACTTTAACCTTAATAGTTTACTAAGAGATAATAATAGTTTCATATTTGTTGGTACCCCTTAAGCTATGTATATTTATTAACTGTAAGTATCTGCTGACTGGTTGAAATGCAGTGTTATTTTATTATAAAATCAGTAAGATATTGGAAATAGTAGACTAGGAATAAAGAGACCTTTGTTGTCCTTTACTAAACTTGAGACTTGGGCATTTTATTTCACCTTTTGGAGCTAAACCTTCCATATTAGTATATTGGGACTAGCACCTTATCTATCTCAGCGTTTTTCTCAGGATCAACCAAGATACTATAGGCAAAAGCACTTTGGTGTGTTTTAAGTGCTCTATAAATATAAAATCACTATATTATCCTGAATATTTGTTTTTAGAGTTTTCTATGATAGTAACCCTGAACCAGTGGTTCCCAACCCTGGTGGAACATCAGAATCTTTTAGGGAATTTTTTAGAAGTCTGATTGGAATCCCACTTAACTAGATCAGAAACCTGAGGTTGGGACCAGCAAATCTGTATTTTTCTTTCTCTTTTTCCCCACTTTTTACTTTGAACTAATCTCAGAATTGCAGAAATAGGTCAGAGTTCCTTTAGGCCCTTCACCCAGCTTCCTCAAATGTTAACATCTTATATAACCAAAGCACGATTATCAAAAACCCAGAAAAAAACACTTGTGCAATTCTATTAACTTTGATACCTCACGCACATTTTGTTAGTTGTTCCATTGTTTTGGCCAAGATCCTACATTTCACAGTGTTGTCATCCCTCCTTACACTCCTCCAATTTGGGATGATTCCTCAGTCTCTGTGTTTTATAAATTGTGTGTGTGTGTGTGTGTGTGTGTGTGTGTGTGTGTGTAGAATGCCTCTCTGTTTGGGTTTGTCTGATAATTTCTGATTAGGAATCCTTATTTTTAACCACCTTCTAATGAAGCCTAGCTCTCACACATTTAGGAATTACTCATCAATATCAATCTAATCTTTGTTCCCCTTTGTAGTGTCCCCTATATGCCATTTTAGAACTGTACAATAAGCCAGTATGACTTCATTGTTTTCAAGAGTCAGTGTTCCGTGTTAGCAACCCTAGTTTTTAAATCTTAAAATATGTCTGTATTTTACTCAGAAATAGATCAGTCAAGCATGACTTAATGTTTTAGAATCGCCTTTTTCCTACCATGGAAATGTACCATTTTTTAACAGAAAGGACATGTGTAAATATTTTGAACTCTGTAAGTCTTAATAGGAAACTACTATATCTGAAATATCTCTTACAAAGTTAGGATTTAAAAAAGATTTTTGCATAGGTTAAGAATGGTTGATGAGGGCGCCTGGGTGGCTCAGTGGGTTAAGCCGCTGCCTTCGGCTCAGGTCATGATCTCAGAGTCCTGGGATCGAGTCCCGCATCGGGCTCTCTGCTCAGTAGGGAGCCTGCTTCCCTCTCTCTCTCTGCCTGCTTCTCCATATACTTGTGATTTCTCTCTGTCAAATAAATAAATAAAATCTTAAAAAAAAAAGAATGGTTGATGAGTTTATGAAATAAGATGCTCTTCCAGGCCTGTAGAACAGCTTGGAAGAAAATACAGAATATATGGAAAACATAATTTAAAAGGTCCTTTTTTGTTTTGAAGAACATTTTCAAGTAATTAGTATAATGAAGGTTTATCCTAAGGTCTTATGGGCAATGTTTTTACTAGGACCTACCCTCCTCTGCAAAAAAGGGTAGGTATCTGAGGTTCATAGGGGGGCACGGCACTTCTTTTCTAGAGATTTAGGTAATATTTATCTATAAAAATATTTGAGCAGATGGCAGAATGCATCCCATATATATTTCTACTATCTAATTTTACTTAAGAGTTATCCCTGATCTTTCCACTGAATACCACCTGGGCAGGTGCCTTGGGCTTTATTGTGTAATCACAAGGAGCATCAAGCTTACCCATCAAGGAGGAGACTTCCAGTATTATTTCTTGATCTAGAAGCTGGTTACACATTTATGTTCATTTCAGAAAATACACAAAGCTGTTCTCTTTTGATGTGTGCACTTTTCTGAACTTACATAATACTTTCATATTAGAAGACAGGTTTAGGAAAAGTGAGGGGTTGCCTTTGGGAACATTTTGAGAGCTTCGGTTCAAGCTCTGGAGTGAGGCATACGTAATTTTTATCTCTAGTCTTACTTTCCGTGTGACTTTGAGCAAGGCATTTAACTTTCCTCACCCTCCATTTCCTCCTCTTATAAAATGCTTGTATTCACTTCTTGGAATGGTATGAACATGAAATGAGAGAATGCATGTTAAAGTCAACAGAGACCGCCTCCATAAACAATGGCTAAATGGAAGCTTTGAAGATGTAAAGGAGTTCCAAGGGGTCAGATAACCGTGGGTTGAGGACTGAAAATGAAATAGTCCATATAGGCAGACGAGGAGGAGGAAGAACAAGATCCTGTGGTATATAACAGTAGATAGGACCTCAAGGGAGAGTTTTATGTGAGCAGGGAAACCCGAGTAAGGAAAAGAGACCAGAAGAGGGAAGAAGTGACCAGTGAAAGTGGTGAGAGGGAATGAAATACAAGCATGGTTGGTTCCTTCATGTTGTTTCAGGAGATCTTTTCGTACTCCCTCTGAGTTCCTAGTTCCAACAGGAGCTGCGTTTGTACTCTTACTTGCTTTCTTCACGTAGTCCAAAGAGTGCAAGTGAGATACCCAGTAAAAATCATCCTTCTCCTGTTGAAGGTGGTAATCATGCCATACAAGAAGCATGTAGGTGTGACTCTTTCCAGAGGTTTCTTGCCTCGTATCCAGTCATCCAGTCAGTGAGCATGTCTGTTGATTGTGCCTCCATAATAAAGTTATGCTTTTCTTCTTCCCCTCCCATCCACACAGCGTGGCCCTGTGTTGCACTCTTTATACCTCACTCGAGTTGTCATCTTCCTGACTGCTGGTTTCCCTGCCTTGCGTTTCTCTTCTTCTGGTTGCATTGCTCTCTTGTTTGAAACTCTTCCCCCCACCAATTTTATTGAGGTATAATTGACGTATAACATTGTGTATTCATTTAAGGTGTACAGTCCAGTAATTTGACATATGTTCCTATCGCAGAGCTGTCGCCATCACCTCACTAGTTACAAATATTTTTCTCATGACGAGAACTTTGAAGATTCATTCTCCTAGCAACTTTCAAATACACAGTGCAGTATTGTTAACTGTGATCACCGTGCTGTATGTTAAATCCGTAGAACCTATTTGTGTAAAAGTCTCATAGCTTCCAAATGCTTTATTACTTTTTTTCGTGTATTCAGAATATCTCCAAGCCGTTTGTTGTCAGTGGCAAACAAGACATTCTGTTTCAGGGGCGCCTGGGTGGCTCAGTGGTTTGGGCTGCTGCCTTTGGCGTGGGTCATGATCTCAGGGTCCTGGGATCGAGCCCCGCATCGGGCTCTCTGCTCCGCAGGAAGCCTGCTTCCCTCTCTCTCTCTCTCTCTCTCTCTCTGCCTGCTTCTCTGCCTACTTGTGATCTCGGTCTGTCAAATAAATAAATAAAATCTTTAAAAAAAAAAAAAAAAAAGACATTCTGTTTCAGTTCCTGCCCTGCGGAGCTTAAAAGCTGGCCTTAAGCTAAAATGTTAATTCCTTACATGTCATACAGGATCTTCTGTGATCGTCTGCCTGTCTAGATGACCATCTCTCTCTGCTTCCTCCTCCTGCAGTGCTTTGTGGCTCTCTGACATGCTCTGGTCCCTGTGTATTTCTCTCATTCTTCTCTAATACCCCCCTGCCTGGAATGCACCCTTTGTCTTCTTTCACTACCAGTTGAACTCCCTTTTATCATTCATTTCCTGTCTCCAACTTTACCTTTTCTGTAAAGGTACTCCTTTACAGCAGACAGAAGCACTTCTTTTGTGTTCACATTCCATCCAGTGCTAACTTCCAGTTCTGCGTTTGAACCCTGTTCATATTTTAACCCTGTTCATATTTAACATTAGGGACTGTGTCTGCTTGATCTTCAAATCCTAGAACCTGGAAGTGTCTGGCATATAATAATTAGAGGTTCGTTCAGAAAGCACCGTGTCAGGACTTTGCTAAGAACTCATTTGCATTATCCCACTTACTTCTCACCAACAGTAGAGGTAGCTATTATAGGATCCCTGTGTTCCTGGAAGGGAAACTAAGGCTAAAAGAGATCTAACGATTTGCCAGGTGTCTTACAGATAAGCAAATGGTAGAATCACATTTAAAATCTTTGATGCTGGTGCACCTGTGTGGCTAAGTTGTTAAGCGTCTACCTTTAGCTCAGGTCATGATCCTTGGGTTCTGGGACCCTGGGATCGAGCTCTGCATCGGGCTCCTGCTCAGCGGGAAGCTTGTTTCTCCCTCTCCCGCACCCCCTGCTTGTGTTCCTCTCTCACTGTATCTTTGTCAAAGACATAAGTAAAATCTTAAAAAAAAAAATCTTTGATGCTATGATTTCAAAGTGTGTGCTCTTAACCTTCAAGTTCTCCCACATCAATAAGTAATTGTTGAAGAAAATTCTTCTATGTTTCTGATACATCATACTTGAAAATATTTGGGGAAATTTCCTCTGTTTGGAATATAAATATCTAAAATAGAATTTCCCTGATTAGCAATTAGCGTGGTTTATGATTAGTATGGTGCTTCAAAATCATACCCTCTCATCTATTTTACCAGAATAAAGAAATGTCAGAGCTCTGTACTTTCTACCTTGATAAGGAAAAAAAACTAAAAGCACATTTTCTTTTTAAACATTAGTATTTCGTGTGTCTGTGTATACATATTAATATGTATACACACATATGCATATATATATATATGAGAGAGACAGGCAAACTGTGGAAATAATTTTTAAAATGAAAAAAGAGTTTTTAACTCTTTAGGAACATATAGTACAGCTAGGATAAGCCATAGCATAAATGAAATAATTAAAGGACAATTCATTTTTATTTTTTTTTTATTTTTTTTTTTGAAAGATTTTATTTATTTATTTGTAAGAGAGAGAGAGAGTGAGAGCAAGCACAGGCAGACAGAGTGGAAGGCAGAGTCAGAGGGAGAAGCAGGCTCCCTGCAGAGCAAGGAACCCGATGTGGGACTCGATCCCAGGACGCTGGGATCATGACCTGAGCCGAAGGCAGCTGCTTAACCAACTGAGCCACCCAGGCGTCCCGGACAATTCATTTTTAAAGTGTTTTAAGTAAGGGAGAAATTAGGGAAAAAATAGTCAAGGCTTCTAGGGAATAAGTGGGATATAAGGACATTAAGTGGAATTTGAATTTCGTAAGGGGTAGAAGGGAGAAAACCCCATTCCAAATCTATAAGACAATAAGCGAATTATTTTAATTACTAAATACGGTTGTAGCACTTGACCTTTTTTCTCCCATGAAAAATAATTTTGAGCTTGAGAAATAAGGGATAGAACTTGAGTGCCCTTCTGTGCTTAAAAGTATGTTAACTGTAACATTGGTTTGTGTTTGTTCCATTAGAATGCAGTTCTTGTCTTGAAAACGCCATTATGGATTTCATGATAATTACCCTCTGTGGTTGAACATTCATGTGATATGAAATGGAAAAAAGTTTATCATTGCAATCTTAATATGACAACAAATGGAAAAAGGCAGAGAGTTCATACTGTTTACTCTTTTCCTCTTGAAACAGCAAACTCATTATTACATTGGGTAAGAAACAAAAAAGAAAGAATGAGTCTTCAGATGAGATGTCTGATACAGAGCAGATGCCACAGCATACGTGCAAAGAGGAAGACTCTCAAGTGAGTACTGCATTTGTTTTCTGAGAAATGAAGCACGGATAGAATTATCTAGACAGCCTAAAACTGCTTTATACTGTAGTTTAGTAGGAAAACTACATTTTATTAGATGGTAGAACTCGAAGACAGCATTATGATAATATGCTCCTAGTAGTATTACTGTAGAATGTCCAACCTGGGAGGAAACTTACGTACCCTCTCTAAACCCTTATTTTTCACACAGTAAAACCAAGTCCCGGAGAGGTTAAGTAATAGTCCAAAGTCCCTGATGGCTTTAGCATGGAGAAATATCTAGTGATATTATTCTGTACTTATAGAGTGCTTTTGAATGAACTTAAGGATGGAGATCCTAAGTTTTAGAATCACATACAGTGATAGAGCAAATGGCTCAAATCATTCCTAGAGATAATTCCTTTGGTCTGCTTCTGTCAAAGAAAAGATAACCAGTTCCATTAAAAATCCCCTAATGTAGACAAGCATACTGTGCATTTGCCTTTTTTTTTTATAGGTGGTTATTCAAACTAACCTTGTGAAGTTTAAAAAAAAAAATGTTTATTTATATATATTTATAGGGAAGGTCATAATAATTCAGGCCACCCTCTGCTCTCTAATAATTTAAGTACAACTCTAGGCCGTATGGGTGGTGGCAGTTGTTGAATTACGGGGCCAGAAAGCCCCTGAATGGCCTTTCTTCTTCCTTATGCAGCTTCTTATCCAATGGGAGAGTAGTGGCTCAAGGCTCCTGGGCTGCTGCAAGAGTTGAGGTAAGGGCAGTAACTGAGCTCCTAATATTATATGGCCTGGCTTTTTTGTCACATGTTATCCTTCACTCAGGCAGACTTACAGTTACCTTATTCACCATGAGAAAATTCAGTTTAATTTTTAACTAGCATAAGGCTGGCCATTTTTCCATTATGTAATTACCAAACAAAGAAATGGTAGAATAGGTTAATGTGCACATTTCTTCCATACCTTTCATTGCAGTGTTAGTTGTTTGACAGGCATGTTGCTTTAACCCAGAAATTTAAGTGGAGAAGAAAAGAAATATTTTATAGAAAATGATTGCAAATCTGTATTATTGATATATTTAAATGTATAATATGAATGATGGAGAGGTCCGTGTCGTTTTCAACCACCAGGGACCATCAAGATTTGAAAGCTGAAAAGTAATTTAAGTTTCAGGCTTGGAGTCTGGTGGAAATCTAAAAATCTGAATGTGATAATTAATTTTTTATCTTTAATCTTAATACACAGTACTTCAGTAGTTTGACTGTATTTGCAGACTTCATTTAAAAAAAAAAAACCTGCAGCACATTATATTAGGATTATTATAGGAAACAATGTGTTACCATAACAAAGTATTAGGCAAAAACGAGTGTATTTCTGACCACTTACATGAAGTGTTGTGGACTGATCCATTGAAGCCTCTAAGACAGAAGAAAAAAAGCTGGAAAAAAGACATTCGAAGAAAGAATTTGTCACTATTTTAAATTGTACTTTGAAAACATTAAGAGAAAGAAAGCCAGAAAAAAGCACATCAGCTAAAATGTATACACCAAATTAGTTTTTATATTTTTAAAGTAGTAGCGATACTACATGACAGAGAAAGTAATTTGATGAAAATGGTGCCTCGTTTGGCTCTGCCTGATGTGTAACTGGGTACTTTAGGAGAATATAATTTATTCCATTGTAATGATTCCAGCTGTAATCTTATAATATCTATGATAACCTTATAATATTCCAGCTATAATCATATAACTCAGACTTTTTAATTAATCTTTTAGACTGATAAAGTCTTCATGAGGGTGCAGTTTACAAATTTATTGCTCTCGTTTTATCTTGTGAAGAATCAATTAAATTTGCACTTTTGAGAGTTCAAAGGATTCTTTCAGGCCACTAATTTACAATTTACTGAAGACCTAAGTGAGGCATCTCAGAGAACTAATAGATGCCTAAATGACCAGAAAGGAAACTTAAATGCTGAAAACATGAGACAGAATCTTCTAAAAGTATACTGAATTATTCTTAGCTTTGCGCAGTGGCAGTATCGTAGCCAATGAGGTTTATCCAAGGTGCGATTATTGCTAATTGAATTATTCTTAAACTTCATTATTTAGAAGATTTATGCCCAGTGAGACATAACATTGGTAATACATGTTATTGTTAGAACAATAAATGCCACTGTTGGTTTTATTAATTTAAACTATTCTTCAACATTCAGAGCCATATGATAACTGTTGTAGAACTCTAAATATTCCTGTAGCCTTGTATTAGACTAGATATCCATAGAATTTTTCTCTCAAGTAATAATAAAAATTAGTGTTTTGTTTTGTTTTTGTTTTTGTTTTCAAAATAAGATGTGGGAAAATTTGGGTTTCTAGAAGTCCTTTTATTATAACTTTTATAGCCACCTTCCCTGGCTCCCATATTAACAGAAGTGTAACTTTGAGTTTTGAAAATGTAAATGTCTTCATGGCCAAGAGATGGTGAGACCCATCCTAAATGAGCCATGAAGTTATCTGCTCTATTTGGCCAAGCTAACTTACCATATCAGTGCCTTTCTTTCTCACCATAGTCCACAACTCAAGAGAAAGAAGCAAAGTAAGGTCAAAAGCCACTGTCAATTTTTTGGATGCCGATAACAGTTTCTCCCCAGCCTTCTGCACTGACTGAGCCATCTTTGTCATGGCTGTGGAAATAGGAAAAGCCTGCCAAATTGAGGATTTGGCAGAAACCAAAAAGAAAATACGTGGGTTATTTTGCAGGTTACATTGTGGGGAAATGTCATGGGAGTTACTAAACATGTAAAAGAAAAAGAAAAAAAAAAAAAGAAAAAAAATGTAAAAGAAAAAGGAAGAAGGGGTAGATTTACCAAATATTGAGCAATAGAAAAGTTGGCTGAGATGCCTCCACCCATGAAATTTTAAAGAGGTGAAAAAAAGCAAACCTAAGTCTTTTGAAGTTGTCAGGCCAACGTGAGATTCTGATTTTGTAGTGAGGAACATCAAATATTAGATCTTTAGGGAGGTAAGTAAAGCCATGTGTATTTGATACGTGATTTAAAATCACTTAGTTTATTTTAAAATTATGGTACTACATGTAATACTTTTCAAAAGGCTTACTTCTAGTTTTGATAGTGATGTTCTTTATTTTTAAGAGAAGCTAGTAAAGTTAGTAAAACACTGGTTCCTCTTTCATACACATTTAATTATTTGGTAGACTTACTTGATTATTTTGTGTATCTCTTCGAAAACATTTTATATTCTTTTGTTTTAAACACCAGTTCAGGGATTTTGTGGCAAATATTTGATTTACCCTTCTAGTTTTATGTCCCCGATTAATTATTTAGCCAGTATTTATCTGATGCGCTTTTAAGGTTTGGGGCAGAAACTGTGACATTATTAACAGTTTAAAATATGTGTTGCCTAAAGTGTGAAATAGCTAAATAAAACATGTTTTTACTCTTCATAATGATAGTTTCTAAAGGGAGATAATTAGGCAATAAACTTATTACTAATAAAATCGGTTTTGTCCAAGCTATGAAATAGTTAAATAAAATAAATCTTTTTATTCCTAACAATTTCTAAAGAAAAGTAATCGAGGTATTACTAATCTTTGTTATTTGAAACTTTAGGAAGTAAAACAAATTCTAAGCCTGTGGCAAAGGGCAAGTTATAATCTTCCTTTAATTGAAAGGAAAAATGAGAAAAGATGACGGTTGAACACAATTTCAGAAATTTAATGTACAAAATTACCACACTAAAAGTAATTATTTTAAAAATCTCGCCTTGAAAATCGGTCATATAAGTATGTTCCTTATGGTTCATTGCAGAAAAGAAGATCAAATCGTCAAATTAAAAGAAAAAAATATGCAGAAGATGCAGAAGGGAAGCAATCTGAAGAAGAGGTTAAAGGTTCTATGAAAATAAAAAAGAATTCAGCTCCTTTACCTGGCGAACAGCCTTTACAGTTATTTGTGGTAAGACATATTTGGATTATGACTACAAATATTTGAAATCAACATAGTTTAAGATACTTTCCGTATCTTTCCTCCTAAAACCTACTCTAACTCCTGGATTCGCGTTTTAGTTAATAGAACCAGTAATTATTCAGATCAGAAACCTAGGAATTCATCCTCTCATTTTTCTTCCTTTGCCTCATCATCCGGTTTATCACCACATTTTTCACCCCCTAAATATGTATTTCTGAAACTCCTCCAAATTCTATCTTTTCTGTAGAATATTTCTAAGTTACAGGACTGATCATTGTACTGCCTACTTAAAGTTTCTCTTAGAGCTTCCCAAGTCTTAGAAAAAATAATGATGCCTTCTTAGCACATCACATAAAGCCCTTTGTATGGATTTTTTTGGCCTTCTGTCCAACTTCTTTACAAGCACTGAATCCTCTGACCTTATGAACATAGGTGCACTCTCTGTCTTTGCATATTGCAATTTCCTCTCTTAATCTTCCTTATCTGGATTGTGAACTAACCACTCATCTGCCAGCTGAGTGATTTGCCACCTTAGGCGAGTACTTAGTCCTCTATGCCTGAGCTTCCTAATCTGTACAGCAGAGAGATGACAGTGGCACAGTGTAGTTGCAAGGATTAAATTAGTTAATGTGTGCCAAGTGCTGATAATAACGCTGAGCCAATTAAGCAGCACAGTGTGTTTACCGTGATGATGATGACGCACATGATGATGAGGACAGTAACAGCAGTGATTTCATTTTCCATTTTTTATTCCTAACATTTGACACAGTGCCTGACACATGTGCTAACTAAACTGAGTTTCAGTGTGTTCATAAACATACAAAGTGGCAGCTAAGGGAATTTTTGGAATGTGACATTGTATCTTCTTTCCTCCTTCCCATAGGAGAATCCAAGTGAAGAAGATGCTGCAATTGTAGACAAAATACTATCTTCTAGAATTGTAAAAAAGGAAGTAAGTAATCGCACATTACATTTTACCCTTTATATTCCATGGCCTTATTCCTAAAATCATAAGTATTGATTTTATTTTCTTAGGTATCACCTGGAGTAATGATTGATACAGAAGAATTTTTTGTAAAATACAAGAATTAGTAAGTATCTGAGTTAGAAAATGCAGATTTATATATAAATACACTTAAACATATTAAGTTAAATTATTTCTTTTATTTTACCTGAATTTTAAAATGTTTTATTAGTTCAAAATCTTTTGTGGTAAAATTTAAGTGAATTTTTTTCAGGTAGTATTAATTATTAACATCAAAATGCAGGAATCTTTATAAAATGTTCTTTTACAAATGATAGACATTATTATATTTATATTGTTGAATTTTTCAGATTTTATTCACATTATTCCTACACTTAGGTGAAAAACTGTTTTTAAAAGAATTAACACTGATTTCAAAACAAGTTAACTTTCTGATCATTACAAAACTGCTACAGTGAGGAAATAAATGATAAATCACATCTTGTTACCTTTGTGATTTGGTTTATCATTCTGTTTCTCTGTGGCAAATTGTACATCTTTATACTACATCCTTGAGATACAGTGATCACTGTGGCTTTATAAATTGAATGGAGTCTGTTAACATTAAATGAAATGATGAGCTACCTGTTCATAAAGTTGAATATTCTGTATTAAGTGCTGTGATTAAAAATAAATTTTAAAAAACCAAAATGTGTTATTCTATGTCATTCTAATATATTGCTTTTATACAAATTTTAGCTCCTATCTTCACTGTGAGTGGGCCACCGAGCAGCAGCTTTTGAAAGATAAAAGGATCCAGCAGAAAATCAAACGATTCAAATTGAGACAAGCACAAAGAGCACATTTTTTTGCTGATGTAAGAAAAAGAAATAAATGAAACTATTATGTGTTGAACTTTGAACACATGCAGTATTTATCAAAAATTTAAGTATTATTCATTTTAATTCTTAGGCTTCCAAGTTTGATATTTGAATACAAATGCTATCTACTTCACTCCCCAAATTTAGCTTGGAAACTAGCTGAAACAGGCACAGTGATAATTTAGAGTGGTAGATAACTCTTGTATTTTTAAATTAGCATGTATTTCAGTACTTAGAGTTAAATATGAGTGGGTTAATATCTCAAGAATTGTATCAGCAAAGTTACCCAAGTAATGGAAATGGTAATATAGCAAATGAATGGAAACTTGAGATTTTTCAGAACGTGAGATACATTACATATTTTCTGTGCCAGGTTTGTGCATGTATGAACAAATCATCATAGGCATAATTCATTTTAAAGGCCTCACCAATTACTTTGATGTCCTTTCCTGCTCTAAATTTTTCTCTTTTTTCTTTTAATAGGCTTGTTTTAGAGCAATTTTAGATTCATCTAAATTTTTTGATGTTTTAATTTGAAGAGCTTTTTGAGTTTTTATTTTGAAAAATCTAAGTTGCAAAAATAGTACAATGAATTCCCATTTGTGTGTGGGGGGTGCGTATTTCACTATCCTTGACACACAGTGTTAAATTAGTTTCAGGTGTACAACCTAGTGATTCTCCTAGTCTGTGTCTTATACTATGCTCAGCACAAGTCTAACTGCCATCTGTCACCATACAGCACTATTACAATACCACTGACTATATTCCCTATGCTGTATGTTTTATTTTCCTACGTATATTTTGATAAGATTCCCTTAATGTTAATATTTTACCATGTTGGCTTTGTTCTCCCTCTGCCTCTGTCCTCCTCTCTCTCTCTCTCCCCGTCCCATGCACATACATTTCTTTTCTAAACCATTTGAATGTAAATTGCAAATACTTCAGTATTTAATTTTTTAAAAAATTCTGTCACATAATAATGGTATAATTAACACTGAGATAGTATTAGCTCATCTGTAGACCAACCTTATTCATATTTCACTAATTGTTCCACTTTTTATAGCAAAAAAAAAGTGTTTTTGTGTTTATGGTGGTCCAGAATCCAATCCAGCATCATATGTTGAATTTAGTTGTCATGTCTCTGTTTGTCAGTCTTCTTTGTGTTTCATTACTTGGACATTTTTTTATAAAGTGGAATGTCCCTCAATTTGGGCATGTCTAATGTTGCCTCAGGATTTTTTTGTAGAATGTCCCTCAATTTGGGCATGTCTAATGTTGCCTCAGGATTCAAGTCATGCATTTTTTTAAAAGACCATCACTCTATTGTACACCCAAAACTAATATATCACTGAATGATAACTACACTGGAATTAAAGTATTTTAAAAATAAAAGACCACCACAGAAATGATGCTGTACCCTTCTCACTGAAGGAGGAGGAGAGTGTTATCTGTTTGCCCCATTACCTGTGGTGGTAACTTTATTCACTCGATTATGGTGGTTTCTGGCAGATTTTTTCACCATGAAGTTATGGTTACTTCCTTTGTAGTTATAAAATCTCCTTGAAAAAATTTGATGACCTACTCAGTTTATGGGTGTTCGGAGGCCAAAAATTTAAAGACTAAGTTTTTACTTGACTCCGGTACAATGTAAATTGGAGCTATGCAGATTGTCTTAAAGTACCTGGTTACCATTCTGATGTTGGGCAGTTATCAAGAGATCCTGAGATGATACTGTCGTTCAGGAAGGATTTGAGACAGTGAACAGAATTAAAGACAGAACTGTGAAGCTCTACAGTATTTAGAGGTTAAGCAGAGGAGGAGAGACAGCAGAGATAGCCAAGAAGGCTGGCTATTGAAAGTGAGGCGTTCAAGAAGGAATAATAAGCAGCCAGGGAGACAAGAGAAGGAACAGCAGTCTGTTCAGAAGAGAGAAGGAGGAGTATAAAAACATGGAGGTGTGTCATAACATGGAGTTTGAAAAGCATGTGTTTTTGTACTTTGAAAGCATGAAATCTGGGGCGTACCAGTGCCAATGATAGGAGATGAGGCTGGAGGACAAGGTAGGATCCTCAAAACCAATGTGGGCCTGATCCCCAAACAAGGGAGGGTCAGTGAAGGATTTGAAGCAGCGGAATAGATAAGATTTATATTTGAGAAACATCACCCTAGGGTCATTATGAGAATGGACTAAAGGGAGGCAGGAAGGTAGTTGAAAATTAGGCGGTTGTTGAGATCCAAGTAAGAAGTGATGAAGCAGTGAGAAAGAGGAAGGAGGAACCACTTTGAGTTGTAGTTGAAGACAGAATATGTAAGAATTGATGACTTACTGGATGTGGAAGATTAAAAAAGAGAGAGAGAGAAGGACTCTGAGCTGACTTCTGCATTTCTGACTTGTGTAACTGGGAAAGTGTGGAAGGGGTGCCGTGTTACCGTTAACCTAGTAGGAAACTATAGGAAAGAAGCAAAGGTTGAAGAGTAAATGAGTGCAGTTTGAGGTAGCTCAGATAGAGTTGACATCCACTGGAGTAACTGGGTCCTGAGCCCAAGAGTCATCAGTTGATAGTGTTTGATAGAGGGACTCTTGGATGGCTCAGTCGGTTGAATATCTGCCTTCGGCCAGGTCGTGATCCTGGAACTCCAGGATTGACTCCCACATTGGGCTCCCTGCTCAGCAGGGAGTCTGCTTTCCCCCTTCCTTCTGCCCCTCACCCTGTTCGTGCTTTCTCTCCCTCTCAAATAAATAAATACAATTAAAAAAAAAAATAATGATGCAGCTGAGAGATGAGGTGGGGTGATTGGTCTTCAATGCATAGACCTGAAGAAAGTGGCACAAGAAAGGTGCAGAGGCTCTTCTAGGACAATTTTAAAGAATGTATCTTCGAGAGGAAGTCACTTGTCTGAGGTATCTTATTTCATAGTGTTATTCAGTTGGTTTTATTACACATAACGTGATGATTCATCATATAGACAAAGTATCCTAGATATCTTTTGAAAATTAAAAGGGAAGTGAGTCACTTATTGAAAACCTAATCGAAATCAAACTTCTGCTTGTTCTAGAAAATAGCTAGTAAATTTGTTTATTTCACTTTTATCTTTCTACTTCTTTGTCAATTATCACTTAAGTTAACTTTTTGATTTTAGATGGAAGAGGAACCATTTAACCCAGACTACGTTGAAGTAGACAGAGTATTAGAAGTCTCTTTTTGTGAAGATAAAGATACTGGTGAGGTAAATATTTAGGGGAAAAATTTTTTTAATTAGGAAGAACCTCAAACTTTCCAAATATTAAAACTTACTCCTTTTTAAAAATCAATGACCTTAAAAACACTGAAAAATGTTTCATTGGTTTTTATTGATGTAGGTTAAGTATATTTAAACTGTTTTTAAGTACTCTTTTTCAAAATAGTAAAACGAAAAAATAAATTTTTTTTACAGCCTGTTATTTACTACTTAGTAAAGTGGTGCTCATTACCATACGAAGATAGTACATGGGAACTAAAAGAAGACGTAGATCTTGCAAAAATAGAAGAGTTTGAACAGTTACAAGCTTCAAGGCCTGACACAAGACATTTGGTAAGAATCATGTCTTAGACAACTTCATAAAATCTTAGCACTTCTCGTATTCAGCAGGTTTAATGTAATCTTTGCATTTTTAATTGTGATTTTGCTGTACAATGAATACCTTACTTTAAAAATTGCCGCATAGTATCTTATGTATGTTAATTTGACTATTCCTCCATTAGCTTGTGTTCCAGTTTTTTGCTCTCATAAACAATCCTGCATTGAACATTGAACCCATGTGTACAAGCCTCTGTAAGACAAATCAGAAGTGTAATCACTTAGTCAGAGCATATGTGCATTTATGATTTTGATGAGTATTTCCTTCAAATTTCCCTCGGCAAGTTCCAAATGCTTCTGTCTCATCTCTGAATTTAAGAGTTTCCCACTACTGTTTCTCTCAGGTCATGTATAAAAATATCAAAAATACCAGTTTCAGCTCAAGTTGGAGTTAATTAATTCTCTTATCTCTATAATAAGGAAAAATCTTTATTATACCCACCTTTTCCTACTTTTCTAAAAACCAGTTAATTCTCCATAACTAAATAGTTACAGTTTATCTCCTTCCATAGTACTCTTATTTTATTTTAATTTTTTTGACAAAGAGAGATCACAGGTAGGCAGAGAGGCATGCAGAGAGGGAGGGGGAAGCAGGCTCCCCTGTGAGCAGAGAGCTTGATGCGGGGCACCATCCCAGGACCCTGAGATCATGACCTGAGCCGAAGGCAGAGGCTTAACCCACTGACCCATCCAGGCGCCCCCATAGTAGCTTTATTTTAAAAGAACCTTTTTATATGGAATATTATTGAAAGCCTACATAAATTCAGTATGTTGATTTTTATTTTTTTAATTATTGACTACATGCATATCTTTTCCCTGGTCAAAAAATAAAAAGTATGCGACACCTGAGTAGCTTGGTCAGTTAAGCATCTGCCTTTGGCTCAGGTCATGATCCCAGGGTCCTTGGATCAAGTCCCACATCAGGCTCTTTGCTCAGTGGGGAGCCTACTTCTCCCTCTGCCCACCTCTCCCCCTGTTTATGCCCTCTCTTCCCCACCTCTCTCTCTCTCTCTGACAAATAATAAATAAATAAATCCTTAAAAATATTTTTAAAAAAATAAAAAGTAGATTATTAACTTTTCTAGTACAGAAACTATAGAATTTTAAAAGGCTATGGCAAGTTGTGCTATTGTTGATAATTAATGTTTTATTTTCAATTCCTAAAATTATTTACTTTCAATCCTAAAACATAGGATTATTGTCATATGAATTCAGTTTTGGGGAGCCAACCAAAGAAATTTACCATGAGGAGACCTATTATGATTTTATTGAATATTTTGTCCCATCCTTTTTCAAATGTAATTTGGTCATAGAAATTTCTTATTTCACTAAAGAGGGAATTTATACATGAAAAGGCAGGAGCACTTGACTTTTCCATTAGCATCAGAGTAAGGAAAAACTGCCATGAAAAATGTGGAGGTGCAACAGAAGAGAAGGAATGAATTAGAATTGTTCATGAAGTAAGTCATATTTTGGTTTTGAGGGGGCTTTTTAAAAAAAGATTTTATTTATTTGACAGAGAGTGCACAAGCAGGGAAACCAGCAAAGGGAGAAGGAGAAGCAGGCTCTCCACTGAGCGTGGAGCCCAATGCAGGACTTGATCCAAGATCCTAGAATCATGACCTGAGCCAAAGCCAGACATTTAACCAACTGAGCCACCCAGGCTCCCCCATAATAACTTTTTCTGATAGCCAGTATAAGTATTCATCAACAGGTGAATGGATAAACAAAGTTATTATGAACATTAGTGTACAAGTCTTGGTCTAGTCATGTGCTTTCATTTCTTTTCGGTAAATAGCTATGAGTTAAATGGCTGGATTATATGTTAGGTATATGTTTTATTTTTTAAGAAACTACCGAGCTTTTTCCAATTGGTCATACCATATTACGTTCCCAACAGCCTTGTGTAAGAGTGCTAATTACTTCACATCCTTGTCAGCACTTGGAACAGAGTTGTTGTTGTTGTTGTTGTTGTTGTTGTTGTTGTTTTAAAGATTTCATTTATTTGACACAGAGAGAGAAATCACAAGTAGGCAGAGAGGCAGGCAGAGAGAGAGAGGGGAGAAAGCAGGTTCCCTGCGGAGCAGAGAGCCCAACGCGGGGCTCGATCCCAGAACCCTGGGATCATGACCTGAGCCGAAGGCAGAGGCTTTAACCCACTGAGCCACCCAGGCGCCCCTGGAACAGTGTTTTTAATCTTAGCAATTCTAGTATATATATAATGGTATGACATTGTGATATTGGTATGACATTGTGATTTTCATTTACATTACCTACTGATTAATGATGTTGAGAATCTTTTCATGTGCTTATTTGCCATTAGTATATCTTCTTTAATAAGGTGCCAGTTCATATATTTTACCTATTTTTTATTGGCTTGTTTGCTTTCTTATTATTGAGCTCTAAGAATTATTTGTATGTTCTAGATGCAAGTCCTTTATCAGATATATGATTTGCAAATGTTTTCTCCAAGTCTGCGACATGTAGTTTCACTATATTAACAGTGTGAAAGAACAAAAGTTTCTAATTTTGATGAAGTCCGGTTTATCTGTCCTTTCCTTATGGATCATACTTTTGGTGCTATAGCTAAGAAATCTTTGCCAGAAGTTTTTTTAGTTTTAGGTAACATTTAGGTCTATAATGAATTTTGAGTTAATTTTTGTATATAGTACATATATGAATCAAAGTTCATTTTTTGCTTATGGGTATCCAATTGTTCTAGTACCATATTGTGGATAAAACCACCTTCCATTCCTGGGGAAAATCTACTTGGTCATGATACCAAGGATATTGGTGTATAGTGGGTTTTTTGTTTTGTTTTGTTTTGTTTTGTTGTTTTGTGTTGGTAATATCTTTTATTTTAGTGCCTGGTCTTCATGGAATGAGTTGGAACATGCTATCTTCTTCAATTTTCTGGAAGAATTTGTGGAGAACTAATGTGGTCTTTAGACATTTGTAATATTTCACCATAACACTGTATAATGTTATGCTTCTATAATTATTTTAAAAGCAATGTTTTTACTGTGTATGAGGTTTGTGCAAGATTAGAAAATCTGGAATACACCATTCTTTGTTTTCCCACAAAGGATCGTCCTCCTGCTAATATTTGGGAAAAAATTGATCAATCCAGGGACTATAAAAATGGCAATCAACTCAGGGAATATCAACTGGAAGGACTCAACTGGCTCTTGTTCAATTGGTACAATAGGTATGTAGTGTACCAACAGAAAAAAAGTTAATGTGTTGTTTTTTTAGTATGTGTCAAAATATGTTAAGTAAAATAGTTACTGGTGTTGCTATATTATTACTGTCATGGAGTCTTTATTATTGAAAGTGAGGTTATCTCAGGAAGATGTGTAAATTATAATTTAGGATTTTGACTTAAATTGCTTCACTTAAATGTATGCCAGTCAGAATAGAAGAAAGTTGATAAGATGATTAATAGTAAAATTTGAAATGCCTTTCTCACCATCATAAAACATTTGTTATGTTATGGGTTATTTTTCAACTTATCAGCTTATACTGCTGTCTGCCAGTAATTGAATCTAGTTAGTAAAGTGTGAGCAATTATATCAGTAAGAATTAAGTAGGTCTATTATTTAAGTCTTTAGAGAAGCAGATTATCAGCAGTTGATGAGGAATAGAAATCAAAATATAAGAACCTAGTAATGAATTTATGCTTTCTATTAATTGTTTATTTTCCAAGTTGCTCAAAATGCTGGGTGGAACATTAGCTCACTTTTTTACAATGAAAAGATAATTGCAAAAGAAGTGAAAAATGGACCCATGATTTGGAAAGTATAATGGCATATACAAGAGAGCAAGCAAAGGCATTGTGATGAGTAATAACAGGACAGTTTGATGACACTTCTTATTCAGAATCATTCTTCCTTGTTTTTACTTCTCACATGATTCTTCTGAGTCGTTGCACTCAGTAATTGTGAGTCCTGAGACTCACTCATGTGGAGTTGGGGGACCTGTTAACTCCACACTGAGCTCTTTCCTCTAGAGCTCGTATTTTCTAAATGTTTATATTTTCTAAATGTTAACCATCATTTTCTAAATGTTTATATTTTCTAAATGTTAACCATCATTTTTCCTAAGAGATCCTTCCAGGCAAAATATGTTTTGCTTGAATCCCCTCGTTGCTGCCCTTCCTCATTGCCCACATTGCTTGTTTTAAACTTCCAGCACTTTCCTCAGGCCATCTGTCACAACCCTACTCTCTTCACCCCAACGCGACTGGTCCATAGAGAAGCCCAGGGCCCGTAGGTGAGCTTGTTCAAGTTCTTGCCTGCCCTCACAGCCAGGCCAACAAACGTATCTCCATTCGTAGCTTTTCTTAGCTGTCCTCATGTGCCAGAAGTTAAAAGGTGCCTCCACAGCCAAGACTCATCCACACCTCTGTTCTGACGTGCCGCACAGCCAGGTTTCTCAGAGCCTCACTCCATCAGCTGTCCTCCTGCACTCTTGCACCTTCAAGCCTTCCCAAGACTAGTGCTGTCCCTTCACTCTGCAAACAAATCTGGGTCTAACCTTTCATAAAAATGCAAGAAAGAAAAGGATAAGCCTTCTCTTGTTGGTTCTGTTTTTCCTTCTAGCGCCCTTGAGCCATCAGTAGTTTCGTGGAAGAAAGCCAACAGGAGCTTCCTCATCGCCAGCTCGCTTTAAACCTTTTGCTTCGATGTGATAATTTGTCTTTGAAACGTGTAACTTCCCAATCCAAGGGGTAGTTTTCACCCCTAGTTTGCTTTGTCCCTGCTGCTTTGGGTTGTGGTAGCTCCTGCAAACCTTCCCCTGTTCTCACCCCCAGCAGCTTCCACCGCGGGACTTTCTCCAGACCCTGTGACTTGGAGATCTGCTGGTTTCCCTTCCTCTGCTGGCCCTTTCAGTCTTGCATTTTCCTCCTAACAGTGCTCTTTTGCTCTTTCCTTGTAGTACAGTTTTGTTCATCCTAAGCCATACTCTACACAGCCTGTGCCTTCATTTATCAATAACATCCTAATGGTCTGTATCTTTATCTCTAACTTGAGATATCTCTAACTTGAACTCCAAGCCCATATTTCTGTTTGCCTCTTGCTACTTTACAGTCTATCTCACTGTTCTTTTATCAACACAAAATTCAAAATTAACCTTTTCGTTTCCCCTTTCCTCTGTACCAAACTTGTTCTTCCAACATATTTTGTATTTCAAATACAAAAGGGGCCCCTGACTGACTCGGTCAGTAGAGCATGCAGCTCTTGATCTTAGGGTCATGAGTTCAAGTGCCACATTGGCATGGAGCCTACCAAAAAAAAAAAAATAATAATAATAAGTAAATAACATGATTCATTTAGTCAACAAGACTGAAATCTGGCTGTCATCCAATAACCCATATATCTGGTTGGTCACTAAGTCCAAATCATTCTCAGTCATAGTTAACTTTGGAATCCATTCTCTCCTCCTGGTCCCCTCTCTCTTAGTCCAAGTGCCCACCATTGTTCCCTGTGTTACTGCAGTTAACTTTCCCACTCAGTGTTCAGCTTCTACTCACTTCACCTTCTAATATCCACAGTAGAGCCAGAGTGAACCTCAGAGTACAAACGCGATTGCGTCGGGTTTCTTTAAAAATTTAAGTGACTCCCATTGCATAACAGAATGATGTCCAGCGTTCTTTATTGTGACCTCTTCGTATCAAAACCCTTTTACCCTCGTCTCAAAACCACGTTTGTGGTCTCCCAGTTGATCGTGTTCTTTACACCTCTGCTCCTTTGCTGTGCTCTCTGGCAAAATCCTACCTATGACTGACCTCTTCCCTGAAAGAGATCGCCTTTCCTACCATCTCTTTTTGCCAGAGTTGGACACTTAACTCCTCTGAGCTTCTTTAATAAACTTAACCCTGAGGGTCCTCAACTGGGCCTATATTATAATCATTTGTGGAACTTTAAAAAAAAAATTATAGCTGCTTTGTCCTACTCCATAATGTGTAGGGGAGAGCCCTGGTTATCTGTATTTCCTTCAGGCTTTTAGGCTCTTCTAATGCACAGCCAGAGTTGAAAACCAGTGCTTTGTTTGTGCTTCCATGATAGGACACTGTATGATTTTTATTCACTATGTGCATGTCTGCTTCTCTAATAGATACAAGCCCCTGGAAGGCAGAGAACATGTTCTGTTTCTTTTGTATCCCATCTTCTCATACTGTCCCTGAGATAGAGAAGGTATTTAATCAATGCTTCCTGAATAAATAATATATTTAGTTTGTCTTACTCCTGCCATTCTTTAACAAAATCATACCTCTAACAGGTGTTATCTTTGTTTTGGAGCTACAGAAATCTATAGTTTTCCCTTTGCGGGATTATAATGAGATTACAGTTTCATATATTTACAAAAGGATTTGCCTCGTCTACACTTCAGCAATTTTTATGTTTTTATAAATGCAAGTATTTAACTTGATCTTTGATTATTTTTAAATATTTATCATTAAAAATGTTATAGTGTACAGAAAAACCCACTGTATACATGGATAATATATTTGTTTATTTCAGACGAAACTGCATTTTAGCAGATGAAATGGGTCTTGGCAAAACCATTCAATCAATTACATTCCTCTACGAAATCCTTCTGACTGGTATAAGAGGACCTTTCCTGATTATTGCTCCGCTTTCTACTATTGCAAACTGGGAGAGAGAATTTCGTACGTGGACTGATATTAATGTTGTGGTTTATCATGGGAGCCTGATTAGCAGACAGATGATACAGCAATATGAGATGTACTTCAGGGACTCACAGGTGTGTTACTGGTGATTTTGTTTGTTGTTTGAAAGGCCAAGTTTGAAATTCAAAGCCAATTATTACGCATTCATTATTTTCAAATTTGGAATGAATTTTATTTGCCTATGTATATCTTAGTTCAGTCTCTTTATTCATCATTTTTATTTTACAATAAACTTGAGTAGCTCAAGAGAACAGGGACAAGGAATTAGGATCATCACGTTCTGGTTCACTATCTAGTATGCTGATTTATACAAATGTACTAATTTGATTGTATCCCTAATTTTTCAACTAGAATAATTGTTTTACTAACTGCTTTAAAAAAAAAACACACATTAAATTTATTTTTTAGAATACTACCTGTCTCTTTAATCAGACTCCAATTTTCTCCCTCCATTTTTAAAATTCAAATCTTCAGTGAACACCATGGGTTTAAATGCCTCTTGAGATGAAACCGTAGGTTCTCTTTCATGTTCAAAGGATTTTGATTTTAGACACATCTTAAAGTTTGGTTTGTTTGTTTTGTATGCAGATACAAGCATACCTCTCTGTTGTTTTCCCCCTTTGGATTGATTACTCCAGTGCTCTGGTGATAGGGTGGTTTTCTTCTCCTCTGTATCCGGAAGGCACATTTTCCATTTTACTTTGGCCTCTTCAGTAGGAAGCTTAGTAGAAGATTTCTTATTTTTCAGCTAAATACACACATCATAAAATTAAGGGATATCATTATAATAAAAAATTTTCTAGCAGAAAGTTAAAATCTAGAAAGCATTAAGTGCCAGTTGCAGTTTTGAGCAGTTAAATAGGACTCTTAAATTAAGAATTTTATTAAGAAATAATGAACAAGATTAATAAAAACACAGTTCACACAAAGTTATACTCTTTAATTGGAATAGGTTTATTGCCTAACATTTGGCTTCAGTGGCACCTTAATACTTTATTTTTCTTTCACTAATTCTTTTGTTTTATAAGGGTCATTATAACATCTGATGTGATAGCATCATGTGATATGATGCAGGTTGAAGTAAGTTAATGTGCCTAGCCTTGTACTGCTTTTCTTCCCAGTTGTAATTGATTTTCTACCTATTCAGAATGGAAAATGGATGAATTAATTGATTTAGTCCCTCTTACTTTATGGTTGAAACAACTACATTCCTATGAAATTAAGCATCTATATAACCCTTTAGTTATTCCTCAGTTTTATTTTAACTATCACCTTTGTACCTTTCAAGCCTCTGACATCTCAGATTATAGTTTGATATCCTTCCATAGTGTTTTATTCTTCTCAGTCATACATCTGTAGAATTTAAGAGCTGTGTGGTGATCATAAAAATGATTATGATCGACTTAGTTCAATCTCATTTTTTACAGAAGGTATGATTAAAATATTGTGATTTTGAGTGTTTAAAAGGGTTATAGTTTTAATATATGTCTCATATGATTTTGGTATAAACACAATAGTCAAAAAGCTAAAAGATTCTTAATGGGTTAAAAACTGAATAGTATATATTAAATATTATATTTTGTGGTAAATGTTATATACTCTAGAAGAATACTATCTGACAGGTTTAAAATTTAAAAAGGTAAAAAATGTCTCCTCTAAATAGATCTGTGCTTTGGATACATATTTAACTTGGAGTTAACTCTTTCATGTAATTTTAATATAAATTAATTAATTGAATATTTAACTTCTGCTTTTTCAAGTTATTAAATAGCCTGATATCATAGCAGTAGTAAAATTACGCTAAGATTTTTCTGAATTGTCCTGAAAAAAGTAAAGATAATAACACTAATAATCACATTTATTGAGTATTTACCATGTGCCAGGCAGTATGCCAGATATTTTAGATATGTATTTCCTTTAATCTTTGTAATGTATACCTTGTAAATAGGTAATAACATTAGCCCCATTTACAAATGAGGAAACTGAGGTAAAAAGTTACGTGGTTTCCTCCAAAATCCTGGCGAAACTGGGATTACTTAGAATAAAAAACCTTTGTTCTTAAACATTGTGATATCACTTTAACTGAATGCATCCTGTCCCCAGTTGTTAGAACTGTATAAATGGCCTAGACATACACTTTATGCCTTTTTTAATAGTATTCTGCTGGATCTATTATTCAATGTAATGGCCATTGTATATAATCAATATGAATTAATCTAATTAAGTTAGTAGGAATTAAACTCTAAATCAGAATACATGATCTTTCTTAACCCTTCATTTCTCGTAGTCCATGATAATTTACAGTTTTCAGTCCCATTTAAATATTCTCTTGGCTTGGATTCTAGGACTTCATACTGTCCTATATCACCACTTATTCCTTCTGAAGCTCCCTTTACTGGTTCCTTCTTATCTTCCCTATCTAAACTTGGGGGTGACCCCAGGGCTCAATCTTCAGACTCTCTTATATCCATACTCATTCCATCAGAGGTTTCATTCAGTCACATAATTTGAGTACCAGCTATACTGCTAGAAACTTCCCAAGTCTTACCACCAACTCTGACTTCTTTCCTGAATTCCAAAGTCCTCTCCAAATGCCTATTCAGCTGTTCCACTTGGATGTCCACTAACTGACTCAAACACAACATGTCCAGAATCCTGAATTTTCTCATTGTAAGTAAGTAGCAACACCACCTTAATTGTTCAAGATGAAAAAATTTTACAGTTAAGCTTGGATCCTCTTTTTATCTCACTCTACACCTATCGGTTAGCAAATCCTATTGTCTCTGCCTTTAAAATGCATTCAGAACTGAATACTTCTCATGGCTTCCAATGATGATCTCTTGCTTGGATTACTATGACAGTCCCTTAACTGGCCTCTATGATCTGTCCTTGGCCTCTTCACGACAATTTTTACTACAGCAATGCAAGGGACTATTAAAATACATGTCAAATCATAGCACTTCTTGTCTCACAACGCCCCAGTAGCTTCTTGCACAGAGAAGGAGCCAATCCTTGGCACACTTTCAAGTCCCAGTACAGCTTCATCCCTCCACACTCCATGGGTTTCAACCTCTCTAGCATTCTTATCATGCGAAGATTGCCACAGATACTTCCACTTTAGGGCCTTCACACTTGATACTTCTTCCAAGAATATTCTCTGCCTTAGATCTCTAGGTATCACCTGGATCTTCAGGATCTCTCTCATCTTCAGGACTTTGTTCCAAAGTCACCTCTCAGTCATGGCTTCCCAGCCAATCCATAAAATTTCAGTGATCACCTTTGACCCCATACTTATTCTTCATCCCTGTTTTATTTTAATCCACAGCTCTATCACTTTCTGACTTTTTTTTTAGTTTGCTTTTTTTTCTTATCGACTATGTCCTACATTTGAATCATTGGACTATAAGTTCTCCTTGGATAATTATTTTTCTCTGTTTTGTTTACTATTATCTCCAGCATCTAGAACAGGTTCTGGCACATAGACACTCAATAAATATTTGCTAAATAAACTACTCAGGTGGCTAATTTTGATAGTAACTATTGATTTGCTATTGTATGTGTAAACTCACGGATATAAGTAATAAACATTAAAACTGAAATTTCATTGTCCAAATTTTGTAATGGTCATTTCTTTCTTGATCTGAAATTGTTACTATAACACCTAATATTTATAACACTTTATCAGAGAATACTTATTTGAATATAATTATAAATTAAATAATTGTGTTGGCACAATTTTTTACATTCTTGAAAACACTACAATTTCATACAGTTTTAACATTAAAATCCTTCATTTAAAGGGCATGTGTGCATATATAAAAATTCAAGTGGAAAATGTTTTATAGCAGATGTCATTAGATGTATTTTTATGCTATTTGACAGGAATTAAAAATTGTGATGAAGACATTCTAGCAAATTATTGTATTTGATAATAAATTTCTAGGGGCGTATCATTCGAGGAGCTTACAGATTCCAAGCCATCATCACCACTTTTGAAATGATTCTTGGTGGCTGTGGAGAACTTAATGCAATTGAATGGCGATGTGTGATTATTGATGAAGCACATAGGTTAAAAAATAAAAATTGTAAACTTCTAGAAGGTCTGAAACTCATGAATCTGGTAAGTAACTTACCATTATTATTACTTAGTGCAGTTTCTTAGCTACATAGTGAAAGGTCAGATAGAGACAGAGAGCTAATATTAAACTCACTCCTTTTTAGAGTATATATCTATCTGAATTTTATCTTTGAGTTTTGTTGCATTTTCTTTTGTTTTAATTACTAAGGAAAAAAATTCCATATGCTCTGCATATGTTGGTTATAATTAATAAATGAGATTTTTGAAAGTCTTCTTACTAGTGTGTTTGCTTAATCCAAATTAGTCTTTTGCATTTTTAATAGTTTCATTTAATTACAATGACAGAATTAGTAATGAACACTTGAACAAATAACTCCAGTATGCAGAACTACATTCCATAGAACATGGAAGCATCCTTTTTTACTTCCTTTCTATTGATGCCCATCCCCAGTTCCACTGCCCACTCCAGGATTTACAGACTGATGTGTATCTTTCTAAACTAAACTTTTGCCAGTATATACATACATATGCATATACACACTTACATATAGAAATTTAGAGATTTTATTAATTTATTTTTTAATATTTAGAGATATTGTTAAATATTTAGAGATATTTAGAATAAATATTTAGAGATATTTAGAATAAATATTTAGAGATATTTAGAATA